>NW_020955624.1:502774-504442 GCF_003031625.1 Empidonax traillii | reverse complement strand
TAATAAAAAAAAAAAAAAAAAAAAAAAAAAAAAAAAAAAAAAAAAAAAAAAAAAAAAAAAAAAAGTATAAAATCAATAACAGTCCAACCTTTTTTCCACTTAAATTGCTGGTTAAACAAAATCAGACTAAATCTTAAGGTTACGTTTTTTGAAAATGCTAAATGCTATGCATAAAGAATGAGTAGGATCCCTTTAAAGAATCAGAGATCTATTCTACAGTCCTTTTCATCTTCTGTAATTTAGAAACTACCAGGTTCCTTCCAGAACTGTAGTGTTGTTTGACTGAGATGATGTTGAGTGAACAGAAATTAGATCTACACCCTGCTTCCAGAATCATGGTCCCATTGGCCTGACTTGTACACCCCAATGTCATTCCCGTGGATGTTCTCCTCAAAGCACGCATACTTTCAATCTCACTGCTCCTGGATGTTTTCCACATATTATCCACATTATAGTAATGCTTCAAAGCTATCTGAATGTGAAACTGGGGGATAAAACCTCTCTTGACTGATATCTCTGGTTTGGGACAGAGAGTGATGAGTCATAAACAATTTGTTTGCTTGTGCATCTGCTCTATGTTTTGAAAGTGCTCCAAGGACTTTGTCACCAGGAGGACTCCATACACTTGGGCCAAATTAGCTTTCCTTCAATTACTGTAGAAGGGGAGTACTGTCGTTCCACAGAAACATTTTTTTAATCTTCTTACTCTCTTTGGACCCGGTATAATGCACCACCAGATGAATCCATGTTCTCTGGAAGGATACTCAGATTCATTGCCCGTTCCATCTAAATGGTCAGGAACCTACAATCTGGTCAGATGTCAGGGAGAATAATCTAGTCCACAGGAATCTCAGATTTTCCCCATACATTAGCCATGAAGAGAGTATTAACTGATTTATTATAGCATTCTAGAAATTCATCATCCTATTTGTACTAATCCACATCCTAATCAGGATAAATAGCTGATTCAAGGGGCAAAATACAATATCAGATGACTCAAGCACCTATAAATGGATATTAGGCAATTAGAACTTCTATGTAGATTTGAAGATATAAGGTATTATTTCTTGTTAACTTTGAGAATATGCTGGTGGTTGCTCCTCAAATCCTTTCTTAGATTCAGGGTGCTGATGAAGACTGAGGGATCATAGCATACAAACTCCTTCTTGCAAAGTGTAAGGACTAAGGTTCAAGTCTGCACTCCTTTCACTGGGATATACTGCTCCCTCCACAGGAAATGGCCATGCAAGCCAAAATGCAATTTTCTTTTGTCTTTGTCACCTTTAAACAACACTCCTCAAAACTTTCATGAATTCACTGCAGAGAGATAATGTATTCATAAAAAACTAGCCACGAAAACTGACAAGAGGTTTAAACAGATAAACTACCGGTCTTTCAGTTTGGTGTTCATAATCTCAGATGCAAGAAGCAAAATGAAATGTGATTATAAGACCCATGATCAAGTGAGATTGGCCTCAAATTTTCAATAAATCTTTTTAGTCACTTTTGGATAGCAATTCTGCTATTGCAAATTATTTTTCCTTCATAACACAGTGGTTCATCCCTGACTTAGAACTGAATTATTTTGAGAAGAGTGACAGCACATTTTTAATATATCCTGAAAACCCTTCAGAAGGAAATGAGGATAAGACAGGGGGAAGGGAGAAT
>NW_020955624.1:475372-502052 GCF_003031625.1 Empidonax traillii | reverse complement strand
AATCTTTTTAGTCACTTTTGGATAGCAATTCTGCTATTGCAAATTATTTTTCCTTCATAACACAGTGGTTCATCCCTGACTTAGAACTGAATTATTTTGAGAAGAGTGACAGCACATTTTTAATATATCCTGAAAACCCTTCAGAAGGAAATGAGGATAAGACAGGGGGAAGGGAGAATTATTGACTGGATTTTAAAGAATATTCTCCTCTGCAATGCAGATAAGAGAGTCTATCCTGTTCCTTTTCTTGATAAGGTTATAGAATGCCACTTCATTTACATCTGCTCTGTAAACATTAGTCAATCTTTCCCTCCCGCCAGTACATTACACACAACTTGGACTGCTAACAGTATTTTAAATTCACTTGTAATTAACCTTTAAGGGATTTTAGTTTGTCCTGACTGTAAAACAAACTTGTGTTTGAGACTTAACAGCTGTGTTTTCTAAGCCTTGGGATTTCTTTGTTTGGGAAAAATAATCCAAATTTCTCATATCTAACAGTAAAAAACTATTTCCAGAAAGCGTATTTGCATCTTTGTTGCACAAAACACCACAACCATTTTAGAATTTTTTGATATCGAAAAGCATTTTGAGAGAGTCTTTTCTGGGTCAGATCTCTTTATGGCAAACTTAAATCCATCTCATTAAAACTTAATAATTCATCTGAGCCTTGAACAAATAAACTGGAAGTCTCACAAGTTCGAAGGGAAGTAAGATTTATAATAAAAGGTATTTTGACAACATCTCTTCCAGGATGCAATGAGAGAGCTTCAAAGTGGCACAGCTTGCAAGGCTATCAAACACAAGGCTCCACAAGTCCTCTTTTTAGACAAATGCTCTGATTTATTTACTTTTTCCTGCAAGCTCTTCTGTTCAATTCTACAGAGGTACAAAAAGGGTATGTGTCTTGCCAGATTACCACATCAGACAGAGAAACAGTACTACAACTTATATTTTTTTAATTCTGGTTTCACCTGGCACTCAAAAATTGCACCCAGGCTTTGTCTCAAAGAAGTAATGGTTCCTAGCCCTTCAAGAAGTCTCAACTTCTTTGAAAAACATTTTAACATCAGCCCCCCCATCATTTTAAAGAAGTTACACAGCCACAAATCTTCAGCTGAAGAGTGGCTTTAGCTGCCATCTCTGCTAGCATGTGAACATGGGTATACTCTCCAAAATCACCATGCTTTCCAGAATGTTTACAGTTGAAACATTAAAAGAGCCCTTAATGCTGACAGATCTGGAAAGAGGAGACTGTGCCAGACAACATTGTTGTAGAAAAGTTTGATATGAGTGGGAATGGGCGAAGAGAGGCATGGAAAGAAGGAAGTTAAATCAATTAAAGCCAAGCAGTAACATTCACTGGAGAAAAGTCTAGAGACACACCACAAAACTGACCTCTAGGATCCTGGTATCCCAACAGGGATGTCTAGCTGAAACGTTAATGCAACCTATTGGAAAATAAGAAATGAAAGCACAGATTGCAAGAATGACTCCAGAATACCCTCTTTTATTTGGGGTGAACCCTCACTGACATAAGCCAAATCTCACCTACTGTCAGCATCCTCGCTCGAAGTGTCGCATGAGCAATTTCCATTCATCCATTCAGCAAACTGAAAACTTTTCATTTCAAGTGCAACCACTGGTAGATTACACTTGATTACCTAATTTATGATTAAGTACATATTACCTTAGTATACCGTCCAACTTCCTCCATCCCTTACTTTGTTCCTCCACCCTTGCACTGTTGCTGAATCTTTTATTTTCCCTAACCAGCACTATGTGAGAAGTTATTAAGCAGCACATACTATTTGATATCCTTTCAATATCTAGCCTGCCTGCTGCAGAGCAGATAATTGCTGAATAGCAGCAATTATATGGAAACAAAGAGGCTGAGTCTTAAAGTAGCTTAATATAAAACTAAATACAACTTTATCTAAAGATAAAATCAGAGGGATTTACTCTAGTTCTCTTTTCTCTGGAAGTCTGTGTGGAAACACTGGGGGAAAAAACATCAACAACAAAACCTGTTAAAAACTTAAACATCAACATTTCTAATTTTATGAACTTGCTCAAAACAAGCCAGGATAACTTCCTTGTTAAGAGAATAAAACATTGAACTTGATGCCACTTGACAAAAATTACACTTTCCTTGCCCCCGCCAAGTCAGACTGTCAGTCAGTTTTCCCTTCCATCCTTTCTATTTTGGTTCTAACTTTACCTTTCTATCTGCTTTTTTGTCCCCTGAGGATAGGCTTTCGTCATCCTCCCATTTTCCGTTCTCTTTCTCTTCTTAGAATCTGCTCCAGCCAGGCAAAGCAATTTGCTTTCCTCTTTGTGTTTCCTTCTCCATCTCTTCTTTTTCAACTTCTTTTCCCCCACCTACTTCACCCCATCTCCTCCAACGTCAAGAAACAAGATCTAGAGGACTTGGCACTGGACTGCGAATCTGAAGACTCATATCCTGGTCCCACCTCTGCCATCACTTTGTCACATGACTAATTTTAGACCTGTAATCTGATTTCCCTTATGCTTTGGTGGCTATGATATTTTGACACCTTTGTAAAACACTTTTGAATGATCTAAATACAAGAGATTACACTTGTGTGCCCCTTAAATGTTTTTTCAAGGTTAGAAGGTCTGTTTCTTAGTATAACTCACATTGCCAGAAGTTCCTTTACATTCCCTCTCTTTGCTGAATGCTCATGTTTCAAACCCCTCCTTTTTTTGCCCAGACTATTAATACGGAGACAACAGGCTCTGCTGGAGAGATGCAGTGTGAAGCACAATATCACAACCTAGTCCAGGGCAGACAAAAGAACACACAGCTGGTAGCATTAGTTTAATTGGAAGCCCTACAATGGCAAGAGCTGCCTGTGCTGCCCTGGATGAGCTTGGCATTCTTCCAAGCATAGATATTACTGAACAATACTGTTCAAAATAAGTCCATCCCCCAAAGGAAGAAAAATCTGTGAGCAGCAATCTGGGAGAGCTTTCTTTCCTACAGTGCAAACAGCAAACATTCAGGGAATGATCTGCTAAGGGGACAATCAAGTACCTTTTTTTTTTTTTAATGTGATGTTGTAGACAGAATAAAGTCTTCTCTTAAGCCAAAAAAGGCACACATTTAATTCTAAGAAAATCCAACCCTTCCCCCCCAAAAAAACCCCAACAAAACCAAAACAACAACAAACAAAAGAACAGAACAATTTGAAGAGCAAACAATACTAAGGCCAGATTTTGCATGTGCCACGATAAAGGGAAACAGCTATATCAAGATAAGAGCTTTTGTACAGGAATAAGCAGAAAGCAAGGAAGACAGTACATCAGTTGCAAAAAATACATGGCTGCAAAAAACCTGAGAAGTCTGTAGGAGTTCAGAACATCAGTTCCATTAGCAACTTAGCCACTCAAGAAAACCTCAGATGAGTCAAAACAACTATCATCATTATTGTTTGCTAAGAATAGGCATTGTGCTTATTTTGCTGACTGACACACAGAAAAACAAGCATGTTAGGAACTAAAAAAAAAAAAAACAAACTACCTTTCATAGAACATTTTTTTATTTGCAGCTTTGAAAATGCCTTGCAAAGATGCTCAGCATCTTCATCTCCATTTCACTGAATAAAAAAACCCAGATGTGCCAAGAGGAGTTTCTTGCCCAAGGTTAGAAAGTAAAGCAGGGAAATTGTTTTCCATGCCAAGATTAAACATGCACAAAGGCTGAAAACAAAGTTCTTTGTTGCAGCTATTCATTTTTTGTTTTGTGCATTAGTGTGCCATTGAAAGCATTTTATGTTCTGAGGCCAATATAACTACGCTTTATGAAAAAGAAAGATGTTTGAAGGCAAAGTGAGGCTGTCTACAATAACAGGATAAAGAGATACAAAGTTCCAGGTCCATAGAGTCCCCAAAGCACTGTTGATTATGAGAAATGGGGGGTCTGTGCTACAATATTCAGACACAAGCATGCATGTAATGGGGAGTGAAAGCAGTAAAAGAAAGCAAAGCTGTAGGTGGGACACAAAGTATTGACGGATAACACAAAACGCTAGCAAACATGAAGAATGTATTATAAGCAGAAATATTCAATAAAGGATAAACATTTCACAAGGAAAATTACAGACACAGTGTTCAGCTGAAGGGAAATTGTAGGGTATTGAGGTAAGGGTGGGGGCAGGGCGGAACCATGCATGGAAAATTCAACTCTTGGGAAAAAACCACTTCTGATCAGGAGTTTTGGAAAAAGACACATACTTGTGTCAGAGGGATCTAGCATCTCAGCTCATATTACTTACAAACATTCTCAGCATGGTTTCATACCTGATTTGGAGCACTATCGGTTGTAACAACCTCAGATAATCTACATCTTCACTAACAACTATATAAGATGTTGAAACCCAGAGCAACACACTTACAAAGGGCTGAGCGTGCAGTGCTTACATAGTGAACATAAGAATTCAGAAATGTTAAAACAGTACTAGTGGAAAGCATGTGGGTAACAAAATAAGGGAACACAGGTTTTTGCAAGGAACAGCAATAAAGAATAAAAAGTATAAAGGAATGCAATCACAGCTTTGAGGTAATACAGAATGCTACATATTGGTAAGTGATGAGCTGGTGAGATTTGCAGTTGGGAAGTTATAAATTCTTTTAGACATGAAGTAGCAGGCTGCAGGTTGCTGCAATGTGGGAGTAATGGAAGAGAGCAGAAGATACAGCAAGGAGGCTGGTGACAGCGATACTGTATTGTATCTACTGAAGTGCAAACAGTCAATGCATTGACAAAGGTCTCAGTTAAAAGGGCATTGGGGAAAAATCAACTTAGTGCATGTTATAGACAAAGCAGCAGCTGGGCTTGGCAGCAGCTTCAGCATGTGAAGAGAAGGAGAGAGAAGACAAAATGTGCCTAAGACTCAGAGTCTATTTTTGCTCTCTTACTCCAGGAATAATAATGGTGCAGTGTTCGTTTAGTGCCAGTTGCAAGCTTTTACTGAGATTGCTTTGACTGTAATGGCTGCAAGAGATGCCAGGAAAAGAAGGTAATGCAGCTTTTCTTTTCCCTTGACTTTTTCCCAATGTCACAGAAAAAGAAATTTGCATAACTCCAAAATGGAAAATATACATTTTTGACAGGGAGTATTTGGGTAACACCAAACACTTAACCTTAATTGGAAGCAGCAGTTGTTCTAAATCATGCACACCATGGTAAAACAGGATTGAAAGGAGATTTAAAATCCATCTCAGACAACAGAGAGAGATGAATCCAAGAAAAACATGCCCAATCAACTATCAGAAATCAATTGACACAAATACTATTTGGAATCAGAGGCAAAACCTCCCTTTGCTTTTAAGTAGCATTTTAGAACTGTATATCTCCCTGATAAACACAAAAGCATGTGGGGAGTGAAAAAAGTGGTCTTTGCTTCCAAAGCTGGAGTATAAGTAGTTATCCACAGCTTTATAGCACGAGACAGCAGTGCCATGTACGGGAACACCCTGTGGAGTGAAGAAGTAGAACTGCTGAGTCTACTCACTTGCTTTTCCCTGAAATGGAAGTTACAGTTTTCTTCCTAGATATCTTAAAAGCTTTTAATTGCTATTGGATCTAAGCACCAATGCTCACTGTGTTGCTTCAGATATCACTTTATTCCTTCAGTGAATTCTTCACTCCTGTGGGTGCAGCATTTTCTGTATTTACTGATGTGATTTTATTTCTCCTTTCTCCAGCTCTTGCATGAAATGCACTGCCACTATAACTCTGAAAAACAGGAGTATTGACTCCACTACAGGATTCTGTCTTCTTGGCAAATTTAAACATTTTGCTTTGGTATCACCTCTCAAGTTTCAAGCGAGTTGGCCTGTCAACACTGGATGTGAAAGAGAGGAGGACCAGACTTACCGTGCGTACCATGAGTTCCTGGTTGTGGATTGCAAATAGTGTCATTCCCTTCAACTTGCTTTTTCTATGCATTTAGCTTGCATAGCTTGTAGGGATGCCCTAAAACTGGCAGTAAAACAGAGTACTACATACCACCTTCTCATCTGTACCACTAGAGATATCATGTCGTGGGAGAGTAGAGGCAAAAAAAAACAAAACAAAACAAAAAAACCGGAGATGAACAGTATTCTTTTCATTCAGGTATCTCCAACACTTTATGAAAGCAAGGAAGTATTTTCATTCCCACTTTACCACAGTATCTGAAAGATATAACAGATTTAACAGCACATCTAAAAAACCGGAGTTACACAAAACAAGTCTGTTATTCTGCCCAGTACTCAGATAAGCGGTAAAAGGCTGGTCCACACATATGTAAGTGGCACTCTAAATGCCTATTTGCGATTTGAATTCTGTGTGCACAATAGAAAAAAACCTGGAGTTTCAAAAGTGTTTCCTTAGGACTGAGTAAAGCACAATATTCTTAGTAACACAAGCACTGCCAAGGACATTGTACTAAAGCCTACGTGGTCTTTCTGCCATTGGTCTGGTCTGATCAAAGCACAGACACTGCCTACCTTTCCTACTGCAACTCATTAGTGTGTTGCAAGAGACATTGCATAGAAAAAAAAAAGAAGGTCAGTTTTCAGAAATTTAATTACAGTTGACTAGCTGCCAAGAGTAAATAATTTGAAAATGCATTTTAAGACATGAGTTTGCATAATTCTAATACATTATTCCACTGTCTTTAAGTCTGTTTCTGCAGAACTTGCATAAAACAGGAGGTTTAAACTTAGCAAATAGCCCTGATCTCATTTCACCAGTTTTGAAAGGTGTGAAGTTTTCTGACTTTTGCCAGAGTTATGCCTCATCTTCACCTGTGAATTAGTGAGGATAGAGACAAGTACACCTCAAGTTCTATACAGTCAGTTATCTTCCTTTGTTAACCGGGAAAATTCAGGCTGCTAAATACTAAGGTGTTGTTAGTTAGCCTGAATTTTTCATTCATTCTCTCCCCCTTGCTGCTTTTGATACCAGCTTATTTTTAATTGCAATGTAGTGAATTCCCCAGAGATAATTTTTTAGCAGTTAGATGCATGCATTTTCTTTTTTGGTCTCTCTGCAGCACCCATGCACACAAATGTGTCTGTATACACAGAAAATATCATATGAATATGATATGCCTCGAACTTCTCCTTCTACACGGCAATATTCTGTGACAAGACGCATGGGCCAAATGCAAAGCCAAGGGAAAAAGACAGGCTTCAACTTTAGGAACATTAGTCTCCATCATTTATGGAAGCTGCTAAACCTTTAAGACATCCAACCACAGAAAAACTCTAAGGTCAGTGCTTTGTAAAGCTTGCAGTGACACAAGAGAATATTTAGTAATAGCGCAAGAGACAACCCAAAGTGATTTTGCCCCCACAATAGAAAATGAAAGCCTTGTTTAGCTTGCAGTTGACATTTAAATTAATGTAGCTTTCATTACTAGTTATTCTGTCTGAAGGCAAACGAGCAATGTCAAATACCACAGAATAAGATGATTTGCACACATATGAGGATTGCTAAATTATCACACTTCCCAAAGTAAGAAATAAGAGGTGAGAAGAGCAGGAAGGGGAAAAAGAAACTCTTCTTATTCTCAGTATCACTGTCATTTGTAGAGCAAATGCAGTGTTAAATGCAGGGATGTCAAATAAAGAATGGTGAAGATTAAGCCTGATATCTACATGCATCTCCAAGATTTGCAAACAACAGAAACCGATGGAGTATTCAAAACAGGAAAATCTCCCCACAACCACCAAACAAAACCAAAACAAAGAAATTACCCAGCCCTATTCTCAGACTTCATCTATTTGAAAAATAAGGACAGAGTCCTGGAAATGCAGTACAAAGTCCTATTTAAGGAGATTTTCTCAAAAGTTTCTTCCAGTGAGAAACACTCTTTTTTCCTATCACCTCGTATTTTTTGGACTGCTTTTTGCCAATTGGCACTTAAAGCATACCCAGGTTCTGAGGTTTTGATGGCAACCTAAAATTGTGATTACAATTCCATTAAATGCCTTGGGAATGCCTCCCAGGACTGACATCATCAACATACCTTATCCCAACTCCTTCTTGAAAGGTCTTGCTTCCCCAAGACTTCCTTTTTCTTCAAAGGAGAGGCAGGTGTAGAGCCTTGAAGAGACCTAGATGAAGTGCTTCAGCCTACTACCCATTTTTGGCAAAATGGGCACCCGCCCTCCCCAGTGGAACAAACCACAGCCACAGTTTCAACAAGGAGCTTGTGATTAACCTCACTTCTGATGTTTACCACAAAGACAATTAGCTATATGGATATTCCTCTGCCTATACTGTGATATGGAGTAGACTCCTCTACATGAAATTCCGTGGAGAGGTCTGAGAGCTCAGTTCCTTTCTATTTCCATGTAGAGACTCCTGAGAAGGTGTCCAGGTCTACCACCAAAAGCCAGATTTGCAGATTTTGTCAGAGAAAAACAATGAAATATATCATAAAAAACTCTTTGAGGTGGGAGGAAGTTTCAGGGGGCTGCAGACCTCCAGCCACCTTTTCTAGAATCCAATTCAGCTGTTTCTCAAAAACAACAAATGTGCTTTGCAGATGGTTAGTTCTGAGAATACAATTCCCAGTGTGACATATCCTACTGCTTTGTGATCATGAATACCCTGAGATGTCACTGTATCACATGTTTGTATCAGCTAAAGGACAGCTTTCTTCACATGCAAATTTTTTTATACCTGGGAGTATAACAGAAATAGAAACTCCTCTGGCTGCAGAATATGTAAACTGCCCACTGCCTTCGGTTACTGTCTTTTTGCTGTTAATAGAAGCTGGCACAGGCTCAGAGATTCACACTAGCATATCCTGCTGCAGAGTTAGGGACTGCTGCTATTTGTAAAGTGTCTTCTCCTTTCATGAAGGAAGACTATAGCACATAATATCGTTTCAGTGGACTGATACCATTGTTTTATTTTTAATAGGTACAACTGCAAGGGGAATTGTTAACAGTACTGTTGGTATGAAAAATAGATTAGACAAAAAAATACATTTTATAGAGAACACTGATCACCTGAAGAAAGATAAAATTAGTAGAACAACTGTTCTAAAATACAGGCTATGACCACTTTCCTGGAGCTGAAATTAAGAGGATTAGCAATTCTGCAAGTCGGAAACCTGACCATTTCAAGAGTGGATATTTTCAAACAGTATGTCCCTGTGATGCTGTGTAAGCCTGGACAAACTAGACCAGGAAAAACTTCACATGAAGACAGACAGCCTGGCACTGAGGATGCAGATATCTGTGAGGGAGAAGGAATTGGTGGCTGGCAAAAATCACTTTTTGTCTGACTTTGCCATTAGTTGCAGAAGGCCATAGTTTTTTGTATATTCATTTAAACATCAGCCCAGGGGCATTCCACCTTTCTAGATTTTAGTATTTTGAGCATACAACTTTGAAATACAGTACGACTTGGTCTTCCAAGCTAGTATGAACAGGAAGCAAGACCGGCTTTTACAAATTGAGCTAAGCTAGCACACACCCAAAGCAATCTAAACTACAGGGAAAAAGAAATCCATCCAGTCCAATGCAGGCACTTTGTGGTATGACATTTAATTTGTATGCCATGCATTTCCTCTGTAATATAGTATTAAAAGAAGGACTATTATGCTTCATAATAATTGTATTATTACTTTTACCAATTCAGATCAATCAATACAGATTTATTTAAGGGTATATGACAGAGACGGGAATTGAAAGTAAAGGTGAGATTTCACCTTTTTGGGAAATCTATCACTAATATTAGAGTTGTTCCAGGCAGGATGAGTAAAGCCCTAAGAACAGACAGGTTGTTGAAAGATTTTAACTATCATATTATACAGTATTTTAGAAGACTTCAGACAGGGCCTCTGCATAACTCTTATCAGCATTTGCCTCTGCAAGCAAAGGTCACCAGTTTTTCAACTAGAAGGCTGCTGATGCCTTTAAATTCCAGAATTAAATCGGTTCACCTGAATCTGGGCTCATAAACACTTCTCTTTACCATATGCTCTGCCACAGTGCTAATTTACTACTCCTTTATGTGATATGGCGCTTGCAACAAAAGCAGATACTCAGTGAGATTCTGGACAACTGGGCAAATTTTTTCCTTAATTTTGAATTTGTGGAAATCACAATTTTTGTCACAGTGCTCACTTGGAGAGACTTATCACTTGAAATTCTACACATATAGTCAACACATTGTGATTAAAGCAATCACTCAGAACATGGAGGATTTAGACCCAGTTTTCTTCTTTACTTAATAACATCACCTCATGTGACCCTGGTCCCAGGGAGACTGTTGTAACTCAGGGAGGAGTATTCTGGGTAGCAAAGCCCCAGCCTGCCTCTCTGACCATTTCACTTTCCATAGGCTGTTCAAACATGTAATGAAACATGGACTGTAACGCAGGGGTCCAGTAGCCTGCTAGTCTCCTATCAGTACAGTGATTATGAGAGAAGTTGAAAACTTTTGAGGCAGAAAAGAATTTGTGCCTCTTGTATCCTGACAGCGGGCACAAATCACTCAGCTATCATGTAAGAGAAGAAAATATCCTCCCTCAGGAATTCTGTGAATCTAGACTTTCACCTCCCTTGCTGCTTTCACAAAAACTTCAGACAAAACATTTTGCTTTGGTTAGAGCAGATACTTGCCTATTGGAATAATGTCTGTGTTTGTTTTTTTTTGTTGTTTGTTTGTTTTTTGTTTGTTTTTTTTTTCTTATTTTGTTCTTTTAATCTCTTCTTTTCAGCAGTCAAACCAAGAAGTCTAATTGAACATAGGCATGAAATTCTACATTATCCAAACAGTCCTTAGTAGACTGCTGAGAAGATATATGGAACATACAACCAGCAAGCATCTTAAAGGAAAGGAAGTACAATTATGTCTATCCAAAATCTGTGCAAAAAATCCAACTGATAGAGAATCTTTAAATCTAGCAATATAAAGATTCCTGTGGTGATACTTTACATAGATTTTGAAAGACAAATGTGTATTATTTAATTTATTTAATTAAGGGTAGGTGACGTTATAAAATCAAAACAAGTACACAACAGGATTTGATGTTTAACTAATATTTTGCCATTTTTTTAGATTGCCAGAAAGAATACACTTAGGAAGAATTGTCTAAGAAATTGTCTAAGAGGGCTAATTTTGTGTCGTCCAAATTAAAACCAACCAACCAAACCAAAAACCCCGAATTCAACCCAACTAAAATCCTTCCAGGCAAACAGGAAATACAAACAAGAAATGCTAACAAGATAGGAAAGTGTCTAAGCATAACCTACATACACACACAAAAAGTCCCCTAAAAAAAAAAACCACAAAAAACCCCAACAAAAAAACCCCAAAGAAAGAAACAAACAAAAATAATACTTCAAGGATTATATCTTAAAATAAAAGCATTTAAAGTTTTTTTTGCCACCTCAAATATTCTCTTACAGAAAATAGGGACACTTTGCTCCATACTAATTAAATGTATATATATATGTATATATATGAAAAGTCTCATTTTAGGCACTTACAGGAAGCCATTCTATACTTCCTCTAAATCTGCTATGCTTTTAGTCTTTGTTGAACTGAAATTTCTTGGCTTTTGTAGTTTATGAGACAGACATGCTTTTAAGCAGGGACCACAAATGAGCACACACAGATTTATTCATCAGACAGTGATAACAGATATTGAACTTAGAGTTGCATGGGAGACAATTTACCTCAGGCACATTTTTGGGATTTCAGTAATCTCTATTGCTTTGCGTCTGAACAACACCAATACATCCAAAAGATTTGCTATCAAAAACACGAAAAACACAAAAAACCTTCAAACCTTGTCTATATTTAGTAAAAGAGTGCAGAGGAGAAAGGAAAAAAGTTAAAAGGATCAGTAAGTATTTATTTTTATAGAATTAAAATGCTGCAATATGAAAGACTGAACCAGGTTTGTCCCGTAATAAGTTAGAAATAATTAAAATAATTCATGGCCCTCATCTGAGATAAGGGGAAGCCAAAAGTTTGAGATGCTGGTCCCAAAATCCCTGAAAATATAAAGAGGAAGAACTATTCTACATCCTGTCAACATGTTAGCCTGTCTGGTTACTTGGGACAAAAAGACTCCATTGTGGGCCTTCATAAGTATTTTTAAATAAGCTCTGCTACAGCAAGCACAATAGCTCCATTTTTACATATAATGGAAAAAAAGTGTTAGTGTAATTCTTGTTAGCAATAATTAATTTGTTTTAAGTGGATAAACTGGGGCAAATTCAAAGCTAGTATAAGCAAGTGGAACTCCATGCTGTTATGGAATTGTTAAAAAAATAAATAAAAAAATCTATATGCTTTCATTTGCTCTCTTTTTCATTCGTACCACTTTTCCCAAGGGAAAGCTGCCTTATCCCATTACACTTACTAGAAAGATCAGAGAACTAGCAAACCTACCTGATGGTACTGTTCTGTATCAATTGGGATATACTGTTGAGTACTCTGAGGTTAGGTAAAGCACTGTGTAACATCGGGGGAATCATATTAGATTGCTGGAGGTACCACTGCTTCTAATCCTAACAAAGAGGCCTCATCACTCCCGGTTATCCCTCAGGAAGCAGGAGATAAGGACATCAAGGTTGCTTTCCTCTTTACTTTCTACACACAGGCCATTTCAGGTTGCTGGGTCAAGGAATAGAATCTAAGCCTTCAGATCATCCTTAAAATGTCACATTTAATTAAAACTTTCTTGTCCCCTTGCTTCTTTGTCATCCTCCTTTCATCAAAACCAAGCCTATACATCAAAACTCAGAACAGCACCAATTTTTCCTGCTGCCAAAACTAACCCTGGCACAAGGGATGTGTCTAAGTGGTCTAGGCATGTCCCTAGTCTAAATATGTCGATTTTAAAAATCCTATAAAAAAGCAGAAAATTAATCTTGATTTTTATTTTTTTCAATGATTCCTTAAACGACTGCAAGATACTGCCACTCTTACTGCTTCATAACATCTCTATCAAGGACTTATAAAAAAAGAATGTTTATTAAAACCCCACACATCTAAACAACTTCAGCGGGTTGAGAGAAACATAAATAAGAAAAAAAGTGGAGCAGGGAAGAAAATATTTATTTTTTTCCACTCCCTTTGGCATTTGTAGAGAGGCTTTGGAGGAATCAATATTCTCAGATTTATAAGGAAAGCAAGCAGGGGGCCCCAAATTTCATGGCCTTTACAGAAGCAGACTTACTGTTAGCTCCACTAAGGAAATGTCAGATCATGATGACAGCCCACATCAGCAGCTACCCAAGAGCCATCACACTGACTAAATAGCCTGGAAGAGGGGAACTGTGGGAATCATCAGCTGTAAAGTGCTAAGAAGCTGTCAAAAAAAACAACCCCAAACCCAAAACACATACACAAGACACTGTGTTGTTTTTAGCCAGAAGTGAACATAGAAATAGGTCTTCTAGTAATAAATTATTTTTGGTACTACAGAGGAGCGATGTGCAAAGGCAGTCTCACTAGATAACATCCCCCTGCAGAGCAAAAAGAGGCAGTAACTACTCTTGCTAGCTCAGTGGCTATGCAGTGGTTTGCCATGATGTGCCAAGTCTGACTTCAGGAGCAAAATCTTCTCTGTAGGAAACAGTGACTGATGTTTGACCACAAGCACTATGGTAGCATTATCATGGAGAAAGCAAATAGCAGAGATACTGCATCTCTTAAAAAAGAAATCTGAAAGCTGCATTGATTTTTAGCTTATTTAAAATAAGGTGGGGGGAACAACTGAGAACAGCATTCATGTAAATGCATGTTAGTTAGAAATGCTCTACTAGATCATCTGGGCAAATCTCACAAAAATAGCAACTTGTGAGAATGATTGTTGGCCCGAGTGCAGGCCAATCAATCCATTATAATTTAAGTGCAAGCTGCTCTGATAGAGGCATTAGTTTCCTACTACATTGCATTTGCCAGTTTGGGGGGGGGGGGAGGCATTGGAACCAGAGACCTCTGGGACTGGCCAATGACTCACAGATATCAGAGAGAACCTTGTTCATCGGGTGCAACGATTTGTCAAAATGTCCCATATTTACAGCACATGAGAAATGTTCACTTTTCAGAATAAGTGAGTTCTTAAGAGTAGGGGCATTTAGATTATATATTCTCATAACATCTAGGATATAAGAAACTAAATTTAAAAAAAAAGAAAATGTTGCCAAGCCTAGACACACTAACTATCATCAAAATGCAATTTTCAAACAGCACAGCACACCCACCAAGATGTGAAAAATGTAACAGATTCCTTGCCAGAATGACAGACAAATATTTTTTGTTTTAAAAACAGAAATTTAAATTGGGATGAGGAGAGGAATTGAGAGGAATATAGCCAAGTAAACATATACTATCCAAAAAACTTCACTAAAATCAAAGTGCAGAAAGAAACATCCACGTGCCCAGAAGAAGATGGCAGTATATCCTGCATTCATTAACAGCCAGCTTATGGCTTGCCAACTACCTGAACTTTTTCCAAATGCTTTAGCTAGCTCAAATTTGACTGCAGTCCATTTTGGCCACAACTTTAAAAATATGTCCTTCCGTTCATGTATATTGCAATCATTTTGCAAGTGCTAAAGCTAGGCATTACAATTACAACATGCATTACTCAAGCATTTATGTGCTCTATTTGGTTATTTTTATCACATTCATGCGTGCAAATGTACATCTCAAATAATTCAGACCACATCAATTTCAATTCATTTAAAGCACAGAAAATCTCTATTTTTGCTGCAAAAATAAGTACATCTAAGAGATTCCTTATTCAGAAACGGGAAACATTTATTCAAATGCCTTAGTTTTAAGGCAATCTGTGTTTTTTCTTTAGCTTAAGTGGCAGTCAGAGTCATAGAATGAGTCAGGTTGGAAGGGACCACAGTGGGTCATCTGGTCCAACCTCCCTGCTCAAACACGTCCTAGAGCACATGGCACAGGATTGCATCCAGGCAGGTCTTGAATATTCCCAGTGAGGGAGAATCCACAGTCTCTCTGGGCAATCTGTTCCAGAGCTCAGTCACTACTTACCATAGCAGAGTAGCAGTAAACATTCATGTTCATCATGTGTATTGTAACAAATCTCACTTAGACAGAAGTCTGACATTTTCTAGTAGAAATGCTCAGCTTGCCACAGATCTCTTCCACATCAGTAATGAGTTTCAGCAGAGACAAATGATACTCTCTACAGGTTTTTTTCACTCATCTTCTCAATACCTGTTTTCTTCAGCATTTCCTGCTGAGTGCTCTTTAAAAGTTTAAATAATCTTTTGAAACAATAGACAGGCTAGTGTTTCAAAAAAAAAAAATCAACATGAAATCTTGCAGGATCAAAGCTTCAAATACTACTGCAGGAGGGAAAGAGGCATCAGCTGGCAAATAGGTGGGACATCTACAGCAAATCAAGTTATCTTAGCTTAAAGGTTTGAATAATTATTTATTGAAGACAGAGACTGATTCCATCTTTAAACAATTTTTAACAGAAAGTATTTCTAGAGCTGAACCATGTTACTTTAGAACTGTCAAAAGACATAAATATGTCCCTGTACAAAGCTATATATTTTGTTTTACTTTGTTCAGTTCTTATATGTACCTCTTTTGGGGTATGAAGATTTAATATTAGAAACCGATTTTTCATATTTATACACCTCTACACCTCTCATTCTAACAGCTAATATTGAAATGCTTTGTTTCCAATTTGAAACATGATAGGAATTTCAAAAATTAAAAAAACTCTGTGGAACTAATTTTATGTATATTTTTACCTAGAGGTTAGATATTATTTAAGGTTATTTCTGTTAGCCTATGTTTCCTTTGCCATGCCTCATTCCAAAGAATATTTCTATCAGCTGGGAAATAAGCTTAAAAATTTGCTGCAATGTACCACAGAATGGGTCAGGTTGGAAGGGACCACAGTGGGTCATCTGGTCCAACCTCTCTGCTCAAACAGGGAGCACATGGCACAGGATCGCATATAGATGTTTCTTGAATATTTCCAGTGAGGGAGACTCTACAACCTCTCTGAACAACTTTTTCCTGTGTGCAGTCACCCACATAGGAAAAAAATTATTCTCATGTTCAGGTGGAACTCCCTGTGTATCAGTTTCTGCCCATTGCCTCTTGCCCTATTGCTTGGCACCACCAAGAAGAGCCTGGATCTATCTTCTTGACACCCTCCCTTCAGATACAGACATGGATGAGGTCCCCTCTCAGTCATCTCTTCTTGAAGCTGAACAGGCCCAGCTCCCTCAGCGTGCCCTGGAAAGAGAGATGCTCCAGTCCCTTAACCATATTTGTTGCCCTCCACTGGACCAGCTCCAGGAGTGCCATGTACCAGAACCTATGAATACCTGTTAACCATGATAACCTGTTAACCTGTTAACAGCCATAACTCTTTACACTCACATAAAACTTATTTATAACCTGCTCTTCCTTTTAACAGATAGTGTTTACCAAATACAGAGCAGGTTAGAAATACAGAAAAGACTGGAAACAGCGTCCATGATCAACTGTCTCTCCACTTGAGGTAAAGGATGGGTACAAAGGGCCAAATTTCCCTTCTTCTATGTGAATACTCACAGGCTGACTCTTTGCATAATAACCTATTTTTCCATAGGTATTTCATTCAGAGAGAACTTTCCTACTTTGCTCATATCACTTCAGTTTCGTCCATGGCATATGTAGCCATGAAAATAATCACAATCTGGGAAGTATTTGGCTACAGAGAGACTTGATAGACAAAACTAGATAGAAATTGGACAAAGCAGCTGTTTAGAGTCATGCTTCTGTATTTGGACATGACAAATCTTGTAGCATTTCAGTAGTAATAAATATAGCAACTAGCTGTATTATTATATACTGCTACAACATTTTACAGTTATTTAACTTGGTGTTATTAATGATACTGTATAAACATATCAATTGTCATGAAAAACTCAGCACTTAGAAGATGATGAAGATCCATGGAGAAAACTTAGTTCTACTGAAGGCAATGGCTAAACTATCCTCCTTTACAGCTTCCATGCCTATCAATAACCATCCTCTTCTTCTGTTTCCCTAATGTCAGACTCTTACAAAAGTTTTATTTTATTAGAAAGAATGTAAAAAAATTCAGGGTCCAATATTCCAAAGTATGTCTGAAATGCCAAATTCTGTATTCTGTTTTAATGACATCAGAAATTTGACTGAGTTGCAAATTAATTATTAAGGGTAGGAGACTTATGTAAACTGTCATTGCTTCTGAACTGCAGTGGTTGCCTTTCCCTCTCTACATGGGTGTAATAAATACATGTGTATTATACACATATATTAACATGCAGTATGCACTTGACATGTATGTATTATATAGAAGTTTCTGATGATTGATAAAAACATTGCCTATGAAAAATCAAGTCAGGTCTGAAAAACCCAAGACTGCAGAATCACAGAATCATTTGGAATCATGTGGTTGGAAAGGACTTCCAAGATCTTCAAGTTCAACCTTTGACCAATCACCACCTTGTCAACTAGACCACAGCACTAAGCGCCACGTCCAGTCATTTCTTCACCACCACCAGGGATGGTGACTCCTTCTGTCTTAACATAATGTAAATCCTTCACATAAATACAGTTTTTGATTGATTTTTTAATTTGGAAGAACAGTAGGCCTGTCTAAATAAAAAAGAAAAAAACCCCAACTTTATGTTATAAAGCTATGAAATATAAGAAGTTCATGGGTATGTTAGTAATCCTTCCAATTCCTTTTTGGAATTCACCTATTCAATAAAAATTTCTAAAATTTTGCCATCATTTTTCATCTCTGCTTCTTTCCCTTCCCCTCCTTCTACTTTTTTAATTAAAGCTTCTAAGGAACACTTATTGAAAGGTCTTTTATCCTCTTATTGCTTTCCTAATTCTTTGCCTCAGTCCTTTTATACTTTATACTCCTCCTTAATCATGAATGCAAATAAAATTCAAAGTGTAATCAGCAGCTGCCTAAGGAGAGCACTGAGCTCTGTTGCCATGGGAACATTCAAGTCCTTGACCAGCAGAGGAATCACACCTACCTTTTTGCCTTATTTCTTACACCATCCCTCACCCCCTTTGGTTTCAAGTCACACATGCTCCCCTGGAACATGCCATATCTGACAATAAATATTTTCCTCTGATCTAATGACAAATGATCACCAACAAGAAGTTCTTCTATATATAAAACCAACCACCAGCAGCAGTGGTTTGTGCACTGCTCCACGACACTGAGCATCATCCTACGGCTCATTGGTATGGGGTAAAAGTCCTGTTTTCCCAGAGATACCCAGACTCTGTATGTCAATAAAAAGCACTTCCTCAATCAAATGTGCTACATTTTTTTTCACTTCAACATCTAGAGAAACTACATTATTGCCTTCCTACTGAAAGTCTCTAGAAAGGTCTTATTGACCTGTCAAAATAAACTTATAAGTCCCAAGACAGAGGAGTACAGACATGAACAGGAAAATTTGCATGAACTCATGACTCCTTTTCTAATCTAACTGTCAAACTATACAATCAATTACATCAATAGTACCCATCATATTTTAGGTGCAGCTAGCAAATAATGATGCTACCAAAGTTAACAGAACACTAGTTTTCAGTTCAGTTATTAAGAGGACATGAAATGAGACAGACATTCCTGCAGCATTATAAGGCAAATGTTTTTAATTTGAGAGAGAAGCTTCCAACTACAAGACATCAAAACATCTAGATCTTCTGTGTAGTGACTATTTCTTACTAAAGAGCTCTCAGTTGTGCTGGATCATTACAGGAAAAATAATATATCCAAAAATCCCATACATTATATTCACTTTTAGGATGATTTCCAGGTCAACTGTTCTAACATCCTGCACTTCCAGCTGCTCACCACTTTGATGAGGTTCTCGCTGTACTTTGATACTTTAAGTACTTTGTCAGTGTAAACAGCTGAGTCCACTGTTTCCAACAGAGGGGTAAAAATGTGTTTGGATTATTACTGAAAAGTTCCAGACAAGGACTAGTTAAGATCCACTTTAGTTAAACTACAAATATCTGAAGTGGAAGTATCTTTCTTATTTCTGCATTCTGCATCAGAGTTGGAGCTTTTGTGCAGCAATTGATAAATGTCTGATTTTCTTTTTTTGTAAGTGCACTAGGACTCAACAAATTATAAATATGCTAGAGACATTCAGCACTAATTAAACTTTTCAATAAATAAATAGGAAACCCCGTAATTGCACAAACTCAAGAGAGAATCCTCAGGGGACAGCTGTTGTCCTGACTGAGGCAACGGGGTATTCACAGCACTTACATAAATACATACATACATATTTCAACACAGGCACACATATACACATATTCAAGAAAGCAAACAAATCCAAATTAATAAATTAAAAAAATAATACTTTCTTTTTGTTAACCTTTATGTAGAAACTACATTAAATGTCCAAAGTCTAGAATTTCATGCTTACTTAGGACTTGGTTAATTGCACATTTACCCCTTGGCACTTGTTGAAAGCGTCTTCATTTAGTGGAATTATAAGTTAAAATATCCCAATTAGGCCACAGTCATCTCCATTCACGCTCATTATGCCAAATCAGTCTCATCAGAGATATCCCAACTCTAGTAAGTCTGTTCTAATGAAACAAAAGTAAATCACACAGGATGCCACTACATACCTTTGGTGGAAGGCAAAACTGAAATGCACCACGTTCCCCTTCCAAGTGAATTTCATTCTGAGACATTCCCAATTATATCTCTGGGAATAGAGGGAACCAGCTTCCTCCTTCTTTTTAAATTGAGATCTGACAATTAACTGTACCTGACTACTTTCTTATAGTATCTTTATTCCTCTTTCAATCATTTGAAAGCTGAGTAAAAAACAGAGCATACTTGAAAGGAAGACAAAAAGGCAGCAGAACTTTGAACAGAACCACGTGCTTTCTAATGCTTCAAATAATTAACTGTGTCATATTTAGAAAGGTTTTTATGTATAAGGAAAGCTTGACATTTGAAGTGTTTGTTAAACATGGCTACATAAGGCCAGTGGAGCATAGTATGAGGTCTGTGTTGTTGTTATAGCCAATATTTCTTGGCAATTTTAAATTCAGTTTGTTTTCTGAAACATCCAACACATCAAGAAGGCTTCAAAAGTTTATTTTGAATTTCTACTGCAGTTTCTGCAAAGAAGACAACAGAGAAACTGTCACCTGAAGAATACAGTCAAAATAGGAGATAAATGAAAGATAAAAGCCAAGAAAAATAAGGTCGATCTGTGAAGAAATTGCTCTGCTATCCTACTGGATTGACACTTGTTTTGGCACCAGGTCTTCCCAGATTTATGCCAGATGCTTACTTAAAATAAAAATATGCACTGGTATATGACTACATGTAAATATGAGCAACAAACTATAATATAATCTAGTAGATTTATCTAACATTACAACCTCTCATGGACAGCCAATGTCTTGATCACTCAAGACAGACAGTAATTAAAAAATTAAAGAAAATTAATTAAAGGGAATGAAAATAGATAGCAAATTGGGAAACAAAAAGGAATAACTGGGGATTATATAGAGTGTATAACTTCATTCCTAGTTTATCTGATTAGGTATGATGCTCCAGCAAAGAAAGCACAGACTATCATTAGTATAAAGGACTCCTGGACATGGTCATGTTTTCTTTTTTCTGGCAGACTGATAGAGATGGAGAAAAAGGTGAAATAGGTTGAAAACACATTTTATCTTCCAGTTTTTATTTAAGGACAGTAATGCATCAACCTCTCCATACATATTTGTTTTGTTCAGACAGGGTGAAGCTTGGAGGTCCAAACTCTATTAACATTTTGAAAAAAAATTATAAATCCACCCAACTCAGGACAACTGGTAATCACAAAATAAATGAGGTCACTCTGCCCTTCTCTTACAGCCCATGATTCTTTTATATCTAGAACATTAACCATGATAAAACATGATGTCTGTTCCTACAGTTATGCCAACACTGCCTCTGGAGGGCCCATGAGGTTCTTTTCTCTCTTACAGTTCACCATGCTGAGTATTTATAATTCATGTCCTTTAATTACACTAATAGATTTTATCCAAAGGTTGTTTGTTGCTCTTATTTTTTTTTCCTCTCGCTCCTGCTTAATACTTTATTTTAAAACCAAGCCCAGATGCTCATGTCTCTCTCCTAGGTATCAAATGTTATATCAGGTTTGCTTGTAGCCAGCTGCAAGCCTCTGTTAGCACCACACATTTTATGCTCTTGTGAGCAAGATATGTAGCGCACACCCAGCTCTTGCCATGACTTTTACTGTTCTGATGCTGTACAATCCCTAAAACCAGCCTTGTGGGAGCAAAGTGAAGTTATCTACATTAAAAAAAAACCTGAAAAGAACCACATCACTAAATGCCTTCTGGAAATCACGGGCAGCTCCAGTTGCGTGATAAAGAGTAGCGCTTTACTCATTAACTCTGCGCACACTACCTAGAAACTAAGTCCCTTACAGTGGGTTGAATCCCAGCCCCACTGGTTTGAGGCACACACAGGGTCCTGGGTTTTTCCATGGTCTGAGAAAAGGAGGTAATAAAACTATTGTTTTCATTTGAAGCAGTGAATTGGTCTCCTTGAGGAAGACCAACTCACACACCATTTAGCTACTGATAGAGGAGCTAAACTTTTAAAAACTAAAGTTCAATGTGTAGAATAATATCCCTTTTTTATCTACTTACATAAGATAGATGTGAAAGATGAATCGTTCACTTCCCTTTAATATTTTCTTATGTTCTGAAACTTAAAGTCAATAGGTAGGCCTGCTTTTAGAACAAATGCCTGGTTTTAATTTCTACTAATGTCTATGCTGTGGCATGTGAAATTTTTAGAAATTTCTCAAAACTATTTAATATGGTTGGAAGCAATGCACATGCACAAAATGTGTATTCATTATTTGCTTTCTGTTTATTGAGATGGCTATGAGGTGAATCAAGAAAAAATACATATTTAAAAAAATTATTTTAGAGTTAACTGTATTGTGCCCTTTTCAGCTCACCTATATCTCATATAAATGTTTATTTCCATTTAGTCTGTTTTTTTAAAAAGGTTTTCCGTTTTTCCCCACAAAATCTGATTAGAAAAATTCTCCATCTTGAATCAGAATTTGAGGTAGGCTCTGAAGAAAAAACATAAGTCAAAAAAATATCAGAATGTAATAATTACAGCAAACACATTTCAGTACACATTTGTCTCAGAAAGATATCAAAAGTCACATTACCATTTTTATATATCTTCAATATTAACTTCTGAAATAGTTTTGCTTTCCCTGTCAGTATCAAAATAAGCCAGTAACTCCTTTAATCTAATAGCCTTCAATTTTTCTCTTGAAATAAAATGTCACTTTAAAAGCAAAGACTAGTTTGATGAAAAATTATTTTGTTCTAGTTTTCCTTTCTGATTAAGCATGTCTCTGCAATGTTAACATGAAATTATCTTCATCCTCCAGGAGTAAGCTGAATTGAATGAATTGTTTTAAAAATGTATCTATTGTTCTGACTGTGTAATATAAAGGAGGATGGTACAGTAGTCAATTTTCCACTGCAAAAAAAAAATAGTCTTGCAAGGTACTGAAAGGTTTAAGTTAATAAATAATTGCAATATTATTTCAGACAGCATACACTCAATTGCAAGGTCAAATTAAAACAAACAGGCAAACAAACAAACCACAAACCAAAGCTCACACTCCAAACACTCAAATTCAAATCTTCATTTTGCAACTACCTGACTGATTCACAAAAAATTGCACCTCTCATTTCTCTCTTATGGTTGAAAGCTGCTTTGGTATCAGACATCATTGCCCCTTTCTCCTTCCCCAGAATTAAATAGGATGAAAATATATTGCACTCACTATGACTAAGAGAGCTCATCATCAACACAAGCCATATCAATGTTAGAATGCCTAGTAAAGCAGTATGGGGTTTCATTGCCATTTCTGGGAATTCAGAGCTACAATAAGTACAGTCAATTGCAATGTAATCAGCTTAAGTAATTCTAGTTTAACAAGTCTAGTTCATTTAAATTAAGATTTTTCTAGTCACTTTTTAAAGTCAGAGTTGGAATTATTTGATATAAAAGTAGAGACAGGGGACACATCACTATCATAAGAAAAGTTTGGGGCATTTAAATAGCTTTTATATACTCCTCCAATATTGCTAGTATGTTTCATCTTGTGTTTGGATACTCTTAGAAGTGAAAGCTCTAATCTATATGAGGGGAAGCCAAAGCAATTTATTTGTATCTTGTTTAATGTGCCTATAAAAACTGCTAGTATTTTTCCATAGTGGTTGCCTTTCTAGGTTTCTTGCTTATGCGCTTCAACTGTTCTCTTTATTAACAAAGTTAGTCTCTTATTCAGGAAGCAATGCCTGAATATGAAATATTGCAGATCAGATTGTTTTTAATGTAGATAAAAGCGTGGCAGAGTAAAATAAAAAAAAATAAGTTGCAGTACCTCCAATAAAGGAATTTGTAGCTCAAAGTCACTCTTTGCAGATAATGTTTCATTAGAGCTATACTTGCTTTGTTTTAACCGGAAATTAAAGTAGTATTTAAGCAATAAAAGTAAAAATTTCATTACAAGTTAAAGAAGTTAGAAAATAAAAACACCCTAATGACAAATCAATCTAAAGAACACATATTCTCCTTCACCAATGGAGACATTTTAACTTTCATCCCATTAGCAAGTTTTCCTTTGCCTGAAAAAATTCCTCGACATATCTCTTTTCCCCAAAAACAGACATTCCAGATTATATAGCTTTGTAACCAGTAGACTCACGTTAGCATCTATTTCCACAGAAAAGAGGAATTTTACATCTCTCCACCTAAACTGGAAGCATACGAGGAAGTTACCAGGCACAAACATAAACTAAATGTTATTTATAACAAATTGAGGCACACCAAAACAATCAAAGGACATAGAAGTGATTAACTGCCACAGTACTGCAGCCACTAACCAAACTTCAGAGAACAAATGTAATTTTTTCACACCATGAGGTATAAAGAAATGAGTTCTGGTTCAAGAGAAAGAACTGGCCCTGATCATCAGGCACTGACTTTAATAATACTTTTTGAACTATTTGAACTAAGGTAGTTCTCTATGCAATATTCCTGATGCAGCAAAACTTATATGTACCTGTTAGGATGCTCTGCTGAATCAGGCCCTTTGAGCACCTACAGGCACTTAGAGCACTGATCTATAAAATGAAAACAAGCATTTGAAGTTAAAGAGAGCTAAATGTAACCTCCTATATTAAGAAAACAAAACCAAGAAAAACACCAAAATAACAACAATAAAACCCAACCAACCAAGAAAACACACCAAAAGAAAAACAAACAAACCAACTAAATAAAAACCCTCAAAACAAACAAAGAAAAAACCCCACAAAACATAACCCCCCAAAATCAACAAAACAAAACCCAAACAACCAAAGGCTGTTTCAAATCACTAGAAAGATGATTTTCTTTCGGTCTAAACTGTTAACTGCTGTTGGAAGTTATGTAAATATTTAAGCAAAATCAACTACTAGCAATGGAGTTCACATGCTGTAAACAATGCAATGCTTTACAACACTTCAAATAGACCACTTTACATTTTTTTTTATACTATAACTTAATATACAAATTTACCCATGCTCTTCTGCTACAAGGTGAAAGTTCCAGCTCAGAGAAATGTTGTTTTCATTTTTCATAAAGGGTTGATATGTCTTTATGCTTTAGTCTGTTCTGCCTTCAACTGCTCCACAAATGTTTATTCATTAAATCTCCAGTGTACTAAGGCTTAATATACTGATTTTCCATTTACCTACTACCCTAATGGTCTCTGAAGTTTATACCTCTAATCATTTCAGCTGGTTCCCTTCTCATCAATTCCCATGCTGGCTCTTGGCTCAGCTTACCAACTAGCATCTGCCTGTCAAAATGGCCATGGTCAAGGTTGATGAGCAGCAGTTTTACCCAATTTGGGATTGAGTGATTTTCAGGTTTTATTTAATCAGTTGAGGTGAAAGATGTCACTTCTAACTTTAACATTATGAATGCCTAAGCTGTAACTCTTCCCTTTAGAAACAGATCCAATCTCCATGGTTTTCCTCAAATGTGTAAACTGTGCACTAAAGGAAAGGAGAAAAGCTTGTCTTCTCAAACAACAAAACAAGTAGCAAACTTACTTAACAGATTTGACTTCTTCTCTGAGTCAGAAATATCTTCTCTTAGGGTTGATGTACGGATTTCTTTGTGTACCTGTTGGTCATCATAAATCAACATCTTGCTCAAAGGAAGGACACAACACACCTTCAAGTCAAAAAAGTATTCACACATTCTGTCAGACAAAATATAAGCTTGCACAAGCCTAGTAAAACATCTGCAATGTATTGTAGATAGTGAAGTGTTTGAGGTAGGGATGAATACCTTGGAAATTACTGGTTGGCTGGGTATTTTTTAGAAGACAGCCTGAAAACAGAAGCAGTTTGTAAACCCTTTGTAAACATTGATGCTATTATAAGTACAGTACTTAATGCTTTCGTAGTTTCTGTTTGATTTACAGATAAAAATGTTCTGCAGATTTCTCCAGCTGTGCTCCCTTCACAGATTGTGAGATGCAGCAATCTGGTTGAGAGCAGCTGTTAGTTCACATGTAGTTTTATTTGCATCAATGTTAAATAGCAGCCTGCTACATGAATAAAACATGCTTTCTCTTTGCCCTGTTCTGGTAGAAAGATTTATCTATTTAATTTAGTTTTACATGGAAGAGTTTTATTTTTAAATAACTTTTTTTTTTTTTTTAAATGAAAAATTATTCCATTATGTGTTTCAAGATTCTAAAAAGTCCACATAGTCTTTTTGGAATTGGTGGAATAGCTTTTTGGTCTGAACAAAGATACCTGTGCAAATGGATTTTAAAATATGTTCAGTCAATACTTTCTTTGAAAAGCCCATCTCCACACCACTCATCAAAATGAACAAATGCACCTTACACTTTCAGAGTTATATGCAGAAACATGCCATATTCAATAGCAATGGTAACTACATAATGCTTTGGAAGTTTTCAAACTGTCATTGACTAATACTCATTATCTCAGGAGATATTAATGATGATCCCTTATCCCAAAGCCACAGATGCAAATCAGCATGCCACTTCAGTTGAGAGAGGCTATAAAATGTCTAAATTCTACTTAAATTGGATTTATGCCCATGAAATTCCAGCGGGACTGACCCTGACCTTCCATACTCAGTGATGTCTGTTAATAGACCCTTCCTGTATAAGAATACTGATCTCTGCTCTAGCTCCTCTAGGTTTTCAGTCTCTCCCAAACTCAGATGGGAACAAGGCTCTAGTCAGGAACGTAAGAGAAACACTCCAAATAGCATCTCCAAACAGCTGTGGGCCATCTTCTGTGCTTTGTCTGAATACTTTCCAGAAAGTTCTGTTTTGTAGAGAACACCCACCCTACTGGTGCCTTAATTTCTTTCTTTCTGCCTTAGGTTTCTTTCTTAATTCCGTCTTTTTACAATTTAGGTAGAATCATTTAAATATAATGCTATATAGTTCTTTCTTCAGTTGTAGAAATGTTTTTGCCAACAATATATGGCTTTTTTTTTGTGCTGGGATGTTGCTG
>NW_020955624.1:469946-475252 GCF_003031625.1 Empidonax traillii | reverse complement strand
TAAGAATATTGTAAGAATATTTTATTTCAGAAACACCTCTTGAGAAACAGGGTCCAGGGAAAAAAAGCTCAGTGTTTGTTTGAAAATGTTTCAGCAAACCTGCAGCCAAACACAAATGTCATGTCTTTTCCATATGAAATAAATCACAGCTTTATCTGATTCCATCAGGCACTGTCCAATGTTTCTTTTATTTGTTAAGATCTCCATTCTACCTCTCAGATTGCAATTGCTCTGCATTCATGAGATTACATCTTTACCAGCTAAAGCCTCATCAGCCTTTACAACAGCTTCCAAATAGTTTCCACAGATACAGGGCACCAACCATTTGTCATTTTTCTGCAACAGCTGAACTTTCAGATCAATTACAAAAAGAAGCAGTGATAAAGTAAACAAGATATGTCACCAGTTTGGATTTCAGGAACCTAGATTTTGCCACTCTGACAAACACCATTACTCTTCCCCCAGGGGGATAACCAGGCTATTCATAAAACAAGACACCATCTGTACTGAGCAAGGACTAAAAACCAGACTCTACATAGAATACAATCATTTATGTTGAAGAAGACCTTTAAGATCACTGAGTCCAGGCATAAAACTAACACTGCCATGTATATATCTTCATATATCATACACACATATACATCATCTATATAATCATGTATCATGTATGTGTGTGTATATATATATATATATCTCATGCATGTCAGCCTCTTTTTCCAAATAACAAGTGATAGCATAAGAGAAAATGACCTGAAGTTGCACCAGGGCAGATTTAGTTTTGATATTAGGAAAAATTTCTTCACTGAAAGTGTTTCAAGCATTGGATCAGGCAGCCCAGAGAAGTGGTGGTGTCACTCTCCTGGAGGTATTTAAAAGATGTGTAGGTGTGGCACCTGGGGACATGGTTTAATGGTGGACTTGACAGTTCTGAGTCCACAGATGAACTGGATCCTAGAGACCTTTTCCAATCTAAGCAGTTTTATGATTCTCTGTACCATGATACACACATGGACCCCCCCAATTATTCAATTCCCATTCTTACTTTTCCCTCACATTCATACAAACCATGAAATACCTATTCAACACACTGGCTGGTTGTAGAGCCTTTCATCTTCAATTAAACCTTTGTCTCCAACCAGATTTTTGATTTTTGAATAGATTTTAAAGAGGCATCAGCACACTACTCTGAAAAAGATATTAGAGAATTTGGATCTTGTTATGGAATACAAATTGGATAAAAACACTAAGTTACTCCCCACTTCACTTTCCAATGAGGAGATTTATCTGCTTTTTCCATGTGCTTCTTCCCTCACAGACACCAAGGAGTATACCGAGATGAGCATAAAAAAAGCTTCATCTTTTGAATTCACTTTAACTTGTTGCCTGAAAAAGTTCCTGAAGCAATGAGTCCCACCGCTGCCTGAGCACTCTTTGGTTTCTTTAGACACTCTGTGAGGTGAATTCACGGACTTTTCCCCACGCAACCTCATGTGAGAAACTGAGTGAATTGCTGAATAATTCTTCACCTTGTCTATACCTCTCATGATTTTCAATTAAACAATTCTATTCTTCTCAAAAATCTTATTTTATTTTACTCTCTGCAACTTTTTATTAAACTCTCTGTTTAATAAAACCTCTCAGTTTAATAACTGCAGAGTTCAGCTAATCTGAATTTCAGCTGATCATCTTTTTAATATTGGTTTGTTTGAAAAGTAAGTCACAAAGCCTTATGCAAACCTGACCACATTTGGATACTGCCACTACGGATTTTACATTCCTTTGGAGTATCTATAAAAAGGCTTTTCCCATTTAATTCCAGTGAATCTTAGACTAGTAGTAAAAAGTCATTATATTCAGTCTTCTGTCCCTACATTGTTTCACAAAAGAAATACATTCTAAAATACACATATAAGATGCTTGAAATTGATAGAACAGCCTATTACCATTACTAAGAGTGATGGGAATAAAACACTGGTAACTTTAGTCAAATAGTGAAGAATAGGCATGAATTAAGGCAATTGGAAGGGGTCAGTAAGCGAAATAACATGAGATTGCATATGAACATTCATACTGAGTAAAAAGGCTGGAAGGCAGACCGAAAAACTAATACAAGTAAGCAAAGGTTTGTGTTACTCAGGGTAAAGATAAGTCCAATCATTTTACCAAAACCCTCTCTCATCCTTATTGCTGATTCTGTTTGCCATATTTCTCTACCTGCAACATTTAGAAACCATGAGCTGTAGAAAGCAATCCACAGTTCACCAAAGCTGACTAAAAGCACAAAGCTCCTATTTTCAGTTTTCACTGCAGTTTTCCAAGTAATTTCTTATTGTTATTAAAGATATAGCTGTTAAAAGTAACTGAAAATTAGTTTTAAAAATACCTTTTATTCAAAGTGCTCAGGAAACATAACATCCTCAAGAGCCAGGCTGAAAGAGTTAATATACTCATTCCTGATCCATTTTTCAAAGAAAAGGCATTAATTTTTAATTTAATAGCTTTGTGAGAAATTAATAAAAAGGTTTGAAATCAGGGGGAATTCAAAATAACAAAAATCCTGTGGAACCGGTTCACTGCATAAACTGACTGAAATTAGAGCTGAAGGCCACCTGAATGGCTCAAGAGCTTTTTGTGCCCTCCAGTTCAGATTAAACTATTGACATTGACTTCCAAACAAATTTAAATACAACTATTAATTTCTCATTTTCTCTTACTTTCTTCCTGTGTATTATTATTCAGTAGCAAGTTCCATTTTGAAATGAGATTCTTGCTAAAGAACAGTGTGACTCCCTAAATTTTGAAGAGCATTTAAAAAAATAATGCATTGCATATATTCAAATTATCTGGAAAAAAAAAAAAACCAAACCAAAAACAATAACAAAAGCAAATCAACCAACCAAAAAATCAACCAACCTCCCCCATTTCCCAATAAAGCAAACAAATCCCATGTCTCAGTACCAGCCATGTGCTAAAATGTTTTGAAACAATCAGACCTTTTTTCCCCCAACCTTGTTAGACCTCTGTGTGGGTCCCCCTTGAAATATCCATCTCTTTTATATCTGAAACAGCTTCTATGCCACTGACATCCCATCCATCATATTCCTCAGACCTCGCAAGTGGTCAAGTGCTTGATCCATGGTTTGGAAAGGATGATGGAAAGGTAGATAAGGACCAGGAAAATACAGTGCTAAGTCAATATTTGCTGCTTCCTGCCTTCAGATATAATCTAAAGCTCTTCCATCTTCTACACTCCACTGAAACTGTAAAAAGAAAAACATCAATAGGTATTGAAAGCTGTCGATAGGCTCCCATAAATAATTTCAACCAGAGAAGGAAATGGCCCTATCTTCTACAAGTCACTGAGCACAGAAAAGCAGACTACTTTGACTTAGCACTGATAGAGCTACTGTTGCTTCTCCCTCCCTACAGGTTTTAGGAGAATATTTGTAGTTCAACAATGCCCCCAGTCACCACATCACTGTGGGAGTGAGTGTGTGAAACAGAGCTCCTCAGTTCTGAACTCAAATCTTAAAGCCATGTCATAGGTCCAGGTTTGCTCCAAAGATGCCAAGTTACATTTCCTCCTATTGTAGCCTTTGCCATTTTTCTGCTCCAGCTAAAGTGTAAAGATCAATGTCAAAGGGAATATCTCAGCAAGCAAAGAGGAGATGATACTAGTTTCATTTCTAGTGGCAAGATTCTGCCATTCTGCATCAGAAATAATTGTGTCTTTTACTGTAGAAGACCACAAGGCCATACAAAAGCTCAAGCACAGCTTGTGGCAGAACTCTGCTTTTAGGCAAGGTCAGTAAGAGATACGCTACTCTACATACAGATATGCAGGCTCACAAGATCCCCATTTATATTATTTTGAAGAATTTCTTACAACTATACCCACAAATAGAGCATTTGTATGGATTTGTGGTTTGTTTTTTTTATTTAGAAACACTACGCAGTAATAATGCTACATTGCCACACACAGTGCAGAGTAAAAACAATCTGAACCTGCAAAATAAAAATCCGTGTTCTCCCCAAAGTTAATTTAGTAAGGTTTTCACAAATATTTCTGTTTTATAATTAAAATAAATTATAAAAATAACAATGAAACCTGGCTTAATTGCAGTGCTAAAATAATCCTGCATCTGTGCAATGAACTGCTTGGCCATCAGCCAGATCTTACATTTTATCTAAATGCCCATATTACAACACTTGACAATATCCCTGTGCACCACCTTCTTCCTTTTCTTTCTCCAATAGTACCAAAACTCTCAGAATGCTCCTGTGGTTGATCCCAATAGTTTATCAGCTTCACAGTTGTGACTGACTATATATTAAGCCTGGATCTCAGCCAACTTGAAATTATGTACAAAAAAGTGCCGTACATAGCAATAGGAAAAAGAGACAAGCCCATGCTTTTTCACCACAGAATATAAGGTTAAATATACACTACTACCTCTTATTACAATATAAATGACTTTCCCAGCAATAGCACAGCCTCCTTCTCCTCAGAGGATGTAGAGATATAAGCAGAAGGTATCAACCAGTGGGCCTTGATACTGGAATTAATTAGCACCATGCTCTAAACAACCGAGCTGGTGAAGCTGCTCTTTGCTTGCTTCTAACTTTAGAATCTTTTTATCAAACCAGCTAATGTTTTTATTTGCCCAACATGTGATTTCTTAACAAAGCTTTGTCTTCAGAAAGTATCATTTCTGAAAAGACAGCTCACTGGAGTTTCCCATGCTCCTTACTCTAAGTGAAGCAATGAAAAAAACTAGTTAACTTTTACTCTTCACCTTTCACACCTCTGCTGTCACGGAAGCATGAGCTTCTTATTATCTGGGACTGCCACAGGTATTTAATTATGAAGCCTATATAAATGAAAACAATCTTCTTTTCCCCCTCAAACTAGGATTATGACTATAAGAAATATGGAATGCAGTAAACCTTTATCAGCAAAAGCAAGGAAAACATTTTCTCTTTCCCCCCTGAGTTGTTCTTATAATTACACTGAGTTTTAAAATAGCACATCTTATAAAAGGTAAAGTACACAATTACTGGTAACAGTCTATTTTATACCCTGTTGTCCCCTTCTGATCTTTTTTGCTTCACTACTACTTATAACAACATTAATAATTGCCCAGCCACCCACCAGCTGGTTAGGGAGCACATAAGGGAATCACTGGACCTACACTAGACTCAGTGCAACAGTTTAGAGCTGTAAGAGAGACGTCCAGCTGAGATACAACAACAAGTCTACGAAGTACTTAAACAAAAAAAAAAAAAAAAAAAAAAAAAAAAAAAAA
>NW_020955624.1:387266-469840 GCF_003031625.1 Empidonax traillii | reverse complement strand
GTACTTTGTTAACTGTACTCTTGCTGCTGACATACTCAGTTTCCTGGCCTAGGAGACAGAATAGCCACAGAAGAGAAAGACTCTCCAACATCCCCACTCTTTGCTCGCCCAACTTTGTGGGTCTGCAGCTCTGGCACACAAGGAGAAGACTTCAGAAAAATGCAGGAAATGCCAAATGGCCAAGTCAACACACTACAAAACCATTAACTAGACTACCACCTTGTTTTCTACTCCAATGTTGTATTTGCAGACTAAGACAGTACTTTTCTTCTTTTCAGAATACAGAATGGCTTTATGCGGCCTAAGTGCATTGGTTAATTCTGGTCATGGTGCGATATGGACCACAATATATTTATTTTCTCAACTCTTATTAAAAACTATTTTCTCATTTCAGAAACAAAAATCGAAGCTGTTTTTATCTAACGTGTCTCCTGTCATTTCTCATCTAAACCAACATCCTCTAAGCTATTTCATTATCCAATTTTTGTCCCAAAAGAATTAAGTTCTTTCTTCAGTAATTCCAGAAAGCATAACACAATAATGCTTTTAATCTATTTTAAAGTATTATTTGCAATGAACTGTATGCTTTGCTTTTGAATACTCTAACAGATTATAAATATTTCTTTATATTGCAGACTTCAAAACCATTATAGTTTTTGTCAAATATGTAAAAGGAGATTAAACTCCCCATTCTCCTTTCCTCCAGGCCAAACAAACCCAGCTCCCCCAGCTGCTCCTCATAAGACTTGTTCTCCAGACCCTTTACCAGCTCCATTGCTCTTCTCTGGACATAGAAGACATTGATAATCCAGAAAGAAAATGTAAACTTGTAAGAAACAATAAGAAAATCTGGAAAGCAAACAGTTTCTCAGTAAGATACTGAAAGAAGCTCCATGCCCTAATTTACTTGAACTATTGAGAATGACAAAAATAAGTCTATTTGCTCTCTACTATAGCTAGCAGATAAAGGCAGAAAAATTATTCAGTGAGGCAAAACTTATAAATAAGGTTTAACAGCATTTTTGAGTAGACAGAAAAAATGTAAAAACTCTTAATTTAAGTGTAACAAAGACACAACAAACATAATTTTAAGTACATGTTGAGAATAACAGTACTCTATAAAATGTGATTAACGTAATTTGTTCAAGAGGGAACTTGGACCAAGCAGTGACATCTACTTCTTAAAGTCAAATATCTCATCATTAAATGTTTACCTTTGCAAACCTCTGATTCATCTAAACAGTTCAGAATATGCAGGTGAGCTCCAGTAAAACACCTGCTTCCCCTGAATGACTCAAAACTTTTTTCAGATAATAAACTTGCACATATTTCAGCAAATTAGGAGGAAAAAATCTAGAAACATTGTCAACATAATTTTTCAGTTATTTGTAGTTTGCTAGTGATAGACTTTCAAATACAGAAGAATAAAACCATAAACTGTTTCGATATTAAGACACACACTGAACAAAAAAACATCATCAACGCTCATGACTAGTAATATTGGTCGAGATGCTTCAGTCCTATCAGTACATAAAAACAACGCTGGATCCATCTGACCTATAGAGTCTTTCTGTTGACCTTTTTTTATTCTGCTCAAAGGAACAGCCTGACTACACAACAGGGAGAAACTTTTTCCCTATATCCTTCTCAATATTTTCATAGCCAAAAGAAACTCACTTCTAAGTTGGCTCTCTTCTCATCAACTGAGGGTTATCAACAAAACCACCACTGAACTGGACACACAGGAAAAAAAACCAATTTTACCTCAGACAATTATACTGACTATTCAGGAAGTGATTCACTGATAAAATAATTTTTAAAAGCATTGGCACAGTAAACAGTCTCCCCAGAAATCAGCTCCAGAATTATTCTGTACCTGTGATGGATGTATTCCATTTATCATCATCTGGACTAAACTGGCATTCCCATGTAGAGCTTCAGCACAGCTCAGGGAAGTGCCTCACTTCATCTGTCTGCCTCTGAAATCCTGGTGCACTAACATAAACTTTCTAGACACATGAAAAATGGCAACCTTTAAACTACTCCATACAAAAGTCTACCAACCTGTTCTTTCTCTGTGGAAGTGAGGACTATAAATATACAGAGGAACAGGGTGCACACAGCCAGGCCACCAGATATTCTTGCAACTTTTCTGAGAAAGACATTCACAATAAAGAAAAACTTAATCAGTGTGGATATTCTCATAACAGATATATTGGTTCAGACCAAAAAGACCACCCAGGCCAACATTTTGCCTTCAACTGGCTGGTAGCAGGGACTGGGGGAAGAGTAAGAACAAGGTAAGCAATTATGCCATGTTGTACTGGTGGGAATGGGACTGGAGGATTCATACTTTTTGATTTATTTTAAGAAAAAAATACCCTTATAGAAAGGCATCAAAATATGTAAATAGTGGTGTTTGGTAATATGAAGCACTAAGAGCTGCTACTACGGTGTCAATGGTGCAAGTCACACATTACCGAAATCATTCCACATTCACTCTTAGTTTTTGGCATATATTTGTGGCTGGCTTGTATATCACAAATATAAGCATAGCAGAGCTCCATCAGAATGAAACAGCATGTCTGCCATGTTGATTAAATATTAAGACAGCCTAATTATGATTCAAGGAGGTCATTAGCATGCTGCCATATCTGTTCTTCTTGCCTAGGCTGGGAGACGTCAGAATTGCAGCAAGCTGTGGAGGGTCACACAGCAGTAGTCTCCAGCTACTGAGTATCCTTCATCTACAGTGCTACAACTACCATCCTGTGTTGCAGAACGGATACTGATTAGTTAGTGTGGAAATGCAGAGTTCTCAAAAACAAACAAATCAAGCATAAGCTCATTTTTTTTCTTTTAAACTCTGCCAGCAAGCTGACAGAGTATCCATATACTCTTGCCGCTAACATTTACCTTTTCATATATCCTGTCCCCCCTTATGGAAATGCACTGTGGCCATCCTTTCACATAATTAAAAACATTAGCCAAAGTACAAATAACATTCCTCTACATGACATCATTTAAAAACAGGAATGAATTACCTCTTTAAAAGGGTAAAAGAATAACTGTGGTTTATTGTAGGAATGTGTACTTCGTTATTGCTTAACAATAAATACCTAAATACAGACTTCCTGCCTAAATAGAACCACACATCAACATCCCTCCAAAACTTGCTACTTTCTCTGTCATGAGATGCAACAAACTTCAAAGCACATAATGCAGATATCCTAATATCTGAAGCTTCATCACCAGAAAAGAAACCATTTTCAGTTTATTTTGGATAACAGGACATTTTTTTTTACATTTTAATAATGCAGATAAGCACAATGTTCCTTTTACTAATAGCCTTAAAGGACTAGTAAATAAATTCCCTCTGTATACTACCCCAAAGTCTGGATATGACACAGTCTTTTGCCACAGATCCTATTCCTTCAATCCTTTCTCAAATACCAAAAAAAAGACTAAAAGCTAAGAAAGACCACAGAAAGTATCCAGCTTAGGCAAAAAAAAGTATCTTAGCTTAGGCACCAGAATGATTCCAGTCACAAAACCTTCAGCTCAGCACAGACTACAAAGGAAAAAAACAAAACAAAACACCAAAAAACGACACCCCCCCCCTCCCCAAAAAAAACCCAAACAAAAAAAACCACAAACCCAAAACATGTTTAACTAACCTGCACAGAGCTCTGTATTTTCTATGCACAATTAGATAAGTGAAAATCTGTCATAGGTATTGCTAAAGCATATATAGGTCTAAACATACAAGGCCTAAAGGAATATGTAGATAAGGTACTTCACACAGATGTCTTTCATTGTGAAGCCTACTGAATTTCCTAACAGAGCAAAGCTACAGTGATTTTCCAAACTATTAGACTGAGCATATCCAGAGACAACTGCTTCCAGCCCTCAGCAAACGTAAAGCCATCCAGGTCACCTAATTGAATTGCCATCTTTGCCCACTTCTAGGGCATATAGTAGAAAGGAAGGAGAAAAGGATGAAAAGTGAAATAGTTGAGCTAAAAAAAGGACAGACTCTTAATCTGAATTCTGACCCAACACACACTTGCCATTTGCTTCACAAGAAACAACACAAGATATTCCATGAGAAAATCATGAATTTGAACTCCTATTGAGCTGCATTTTACACTGCAGTCAACCAGACTGCTTCCAGTAATTACATAATAATAGCAATGAATACACTCTGATTTATTATGCAATGATATATCAAAAAAGAAGACAAAATACTTTAAATTACCCTTTTACTGAAACAACCAAATTCACTAATTTAATCATTTGCCTCATATTAACAACAGCATATCTATTGAATATTTCTTACATAACTGTCAGGAAATTAACGGATAGAGGGAAAATCAACACAATTACAATTAAAAAAATCAATAAAATAATATATGTCAAATTACTTTAGAAGTAATTTGATGTTTTGATTTAAATAACTCAGGAAATACCAGAAAATACTAAGTATTTTGGTTACATTACATTCTTTACTTGCTTGAATGTACAGCAAGTTACAGCACAGCATTGCATTATGAAGTCTGTAAATAGTATCAGGATGGCAATGACTTGGAATTACCCTAAGATGATCAATTCTCTTGTTTTCAATAGCCCAGGAAAAGTTTTGTGATATTTTCTTGAGGACTATGCCTCCTGAATAAACATTACAGCAATATCACAGTAGTTTTGTTAGTTTTTTTTAAGGGGTCAACTATGAAATTTTTGCTTCCTCTAAATGCAGTTAAGTCCACTGCCCATAGAAGACAGTAACTTCTGACTATGAGTAATCCATATCATGTTGTTTACTGATTGTAGTACTCTATATACAATTTTTTATTGAAAAATCTGAAAAAAAAAATTGTAGGTAAGAGTTACTTAGCATTTGCATGGTAACAAAACATCTTAAGTTCCCACTACACACCACTTTACATGGTTTTGGTAAGTATTTTTGGAAGAAAATAATGTGTAAAGCTGTTGCTGATGTGTCCAGATTCTGCAGTAACTAAACACTTTGATGAACATGAGAGACATTCATTGCCTTAGGGAAGTGGTAACTTCACTCCCACAGAGCAAGAGGTGATACAGGCAGTTTTCCATGTAAAAATTTTATGGTAATACAGTTGCTCCTTTCTTTTGGTTTATAACCAATGTGCTTGCCCTCTTCTTATTGTCATGGCAGTAATGCTTAAGACAATATAATTAAGGTTGGGAGTATGTAAATATTTTTCTGAGAAATTTGTTGAGAGAGGCTCTACTCATCTTCTATAATTTTATGGTTCTTGCGACAGTCACCTGTTACTTTTCCAGAATGGCATGGAAGACAATAGACCAGGGCTCAGACTACAAGTTATAGATTTACACTCTAAACAAGTTTCTTCCACAGCCAATATGTAAACAACATTGAAGAAGTGTTAAAACAATCCCAGAAATATCTTGTTTCTTTAATCAAGAAATTCTTTTACTTGATTAAATTTTGCTTGTAAAAAGCAATCAAAAATACTTCCCATGAGAAGCAGTTCAGTTTGTGTTCCAGTTTCATTCAGAGTCCTTCCTAACTCAGTCATGATCTGGAGATGAAAAATTTAAAACTCAAGGGATAGTTTATTACAAATAGAACTGTTCGCAAATGCTCTGTGCAACAATACAAGGCCTGGGCGTGTTTTGAGCATATATTTTACTGGTTGATAATAGTCAGGGTTTAAAAAGTTGCAGTGGATACCCAAATATCAATATGAGTGTCATTCCTTCTCAGTGCTACCTTTCCAGGTTTTCTCCAATATTCAAAAAAACCTGCAACCGACCAATCAACCAAAAAATAATTGCATAATCTGAGGTAGATCACCATCAACAAGTCATGAGGAACTTTCAATCTAATCTTTTCCGTGATAAACCCAAGATTTATTTTGCACACACTGATGACATAACTCAGGACATTTTTGGATATACTTAAACTCTACAACATTACTGATTGCCTCCCTTTTTAATACTTTGGACTTTATAAAAACCCAGACCAATTAAAGTAACTAATTCAGTGAGTCGCAGTCACAGATAAATTTTGGTTCATTTAAGTACAAATCAGATGTTTCAGTTTATGTTCACGCTAATAAAATTCAGATAAACTACCAAAGCTGTACAGGATTATAATGTGAGTGGGAAAATAGAAACCCCAAACTACCTAGGTAATATAAAAGCAAAAGGGGAAAAAGAAAAATTTTAACATCAGAAAATGCTACCAGCAGCAAAAGAAAACACATAAATATTCCCACGTAAACAGCATCCTTCCCTGTAGCCAGCCTGAGGAGGATGGCAATGCCATTCATTTTATAGCGCCCTAACATCATGTTTGAATTGTTTCTGTTCTACAGATATGGCAAATGAGTCTTAGAGACATTCATCATGCTCTCAAACAAGATTTCCATCCCTGTTAGACATGAACTCCGTTTAACAAAAATGGGATTTTGGACAAGCCTGAGATGTTGGGTGAAAGAGCTGCCCTTGCTCCTAAGTCTAAGAAATGCCCAAGAAATCTTCGCACGACTGCACCTTTGGGAGTTGTGCCATAGCATTGCACAATAAAATGCTAACTCCACGAGAAGCACAACCCTACAAGTCATGTGATTTTCTGTTAAAATATCTTCCTTAGACTTAGTGACTGATTAAACACAGAGTAAAATCTGCCTGCTTTTACTTTTCTTTCTACAGCCTCACTTTATGTAGCACAAAAAAAAAAAAAAAGCTTTATTGCTTTCTTCTTTCAGCAGAAGAACATGAGTTACCCAAGCATGAGTTACCACCATGATGCAGACTAACTAAATTATATAAACATCATAACAGGAAGATAGTTTCCTGAGTTGAGACAACAATTATGTCAGCTTTAGCTATGGAAATTATAGTATGCATAATCTCATCCCTTTTATTTTTCAAAGGAATTCAAACCACTGAAATTTATGTAATTGATTCAATTATTTTATTGAACAAGCTCCTATATTCATTTGTCTTGCACATAACAAAGTGACAACCGTACTTTCCATTTCCGCTTTCAAAATTAAAGCTACCGAAGGAATGAGTTGCAGTAGTTGCAGCTATTATTGCCTCTCCAGCTCTCACTGTGGAGGAACTAAAAGAAAAAATCTGTTCACATGCACAGTCAGCTTTATGTTCAGGTACGACTTTGTGAAGCGACCAGGCATGGGCAGTACACAGAGGAAAAAGAGACAGTGAGTATATTCAAAAGCAGTGCTATCACTTCACTGAGAGAAGTGAAAGTATTTAATTTAAACAGAACATGAAATCATTCCAAATATTGTTTGGAAAATTAATACTGACAGGATAAAAGTGATCACATTTACTTAGCCCCGTTTGCTGATATTTTTTTAGAACCACAGAGTAAAATGCAATTTAAAAATAAACTCTTTGAAATATGATTCTTGAAATGTTAAACATGACAGAGGCACATTAAACAGCAGCCTCAGTAGACTAGTCTGCATTTAAAGCCATTTAATTCTATTAAAAAAGATGAAATAGTACAGGATTGATATAAATACATCTCCAAAATGTTTGGACCATTCAATAGATATGTGAGTATTACAAATATGCCATCACTTATCTACATAATTATACATAAATTTCAACTTTGCCATTCTATTGCCATAGAATCAAAGGTGTAAGGAAATTTACAACCGTTTATGTTTACCACAGACTTTTCAACACTGATTAGTTCTTTAAGGCTGGGATCATACACAGATTTCAGCATAACTGTTTTAAAGTGGATGATAAGAGTATTCAGAATAATAACTGCAGATGAGATCTTGAAAATATATGCTGGAAAAGGGTAAACCAAAAGTCTAAATGTCAACAGAGAGAGAAAAAATACTCATTGTGCCCATCATAAAAATATGTTTTAGTGTATGAGACTGGCAATACCTGACTTGGTATTAGTATTACTAATGTATTATTACTGTCATCTCCCTTATGTTTCTTCCTGGAAGGCTCACCATCAGTATGAACTTAACACAGAAAAAAGATTTTCTGTCTTTTTGGAAAAAGATCTTTTTCTTTCCCAATGTCCCTTCTTGTTTTAGAGGTCTTTCCACTGAGGATTGGTTGGATTGTATTTTAATTATATAGAAAGCAGGAGAAAAGGTAGTTTCAAGGAGGGTACTTAGTAGAAGAACCTGCCAGTATTGTATGCTTCACTGAGTATTCTACATGAACCCACTCCTTCTCCTGCTTTTCATACAGCTAAAATTCCTGTTCACTTTTTCATCGGTATAAACTGAGGTTATTGTAACTCCTTCCACCAGGGCCTTTTCTATTATCTCTGTTGCTCTGCCTGTTCAAATGAAATTTAATTGCGAACTTCAACATTTCTGGAGCATAAAGGAGTCCAAACTTCAGTACCTCTCTTTGGCTACTTTCCTTTAATCCATCTGGCCACCACTTGCCAAGCCCACTACAGATACTGCCTTCTTAACAACAGAAATTGCCTAATCTTGCCTAATAATACTGCCTCGTTTCTGTGTTCCCAGGCTCCTTACTACTTGGGATACTGTTTCCACCATTTCAGCCAAGCCAGCATCTTCTAGTTTTGGCCAGCTGCTTACACAGCCATTTGGCTGGATGATGGTAGCCAGAGAAGGCAAATTAAGCTTTCTGTATTCTTCAAACAAGCCAAGGGAAAACTGAAATCTGCACAACAGCAGTACACACCACTTGACTAAATATTTCCGTCCCTTCTGTAAAAGGGTTTTTACTGCCACAAGAAAAACTCTTTGGGAAATGCTGCTGAAATTGGCTTTCTGCATAAAGCCTTATAAAGAACCATAACAGTTCAGCCTCTGTGGTAAGTACCTGTCATTTTTGTTTGTTGAGTGTAACAAAGATTTTTGTGTTAGCCATTAAATATTCATGTTATTGATATCATTATTGTTTCTTGCTTGCTGTAATCAGATTAATGAAAGTTCTTATCTGATATTTTCTTTTTTTTTTTAAGTAAGTTTTCACACAAGTTGCCATACAATCATAAATTAGCACCAAGAGAAAAAAAAAAAAAAAAGTCATGCTTATTAGCTCCTACAAAATTTAGGAATGTATTTAAAAATTGTTGGTTGATCACCAGACTCTCATACAGAGCAAGCCCAGAAATAAAAAATCAAACTCCTTCATTTGACATAGGGATTGGAAGTTGGCATAGCAAACCTACCTCTTGGAAAGCATCCTCTTTTAGGTGCAATCAAAGTGTTCTGAAGTCAAAAGGGAACAAGAAATGTGAGAAAAAAAAATACATGGTGTAGGGGATGAACAGTGGGAAAATAAGGAGAAAAGTCATCATAAAAGTGAGATTGATAGAGATGTGAAAGTGAATTTAGGAAAGAACTAAGACAAAAGAAGACACATACTTTGGAGAGCAAGTTATAGGAGACAGTATTGCAAAATAGGGAAGAAAAACATATACAGGATATAGACTGCAGAACAGTAGAACATGTGAAAACATGGCAATGGAAAACCTAGCACCCAAGGCAACATCAGGAAGAAAGAAAAAGAAAAAGAGGTGGCATTCAGACAAGATAAAATTAGGAAGAAATAGAGGCTGTTACACTGAAAACAAAAGACAATGAAACTATTGAAAAAACCGCTAGGAGGGGGGAAGAAGTAGCGTGGGAGAAAAGAAGAGACATTGTAGAGACAATCTAAACTTTCACATTTAAATTGGTTCAATTACTTTTGAAAAGGAAAGGCACAGGCTTATTACTTTCAGTAAATGGAGGAAGAGTGGGGGAGAAGCTCTTCAGAGAAGGATCATTTTTAAATCTGAAGTACAGAAGATTCAATATTCTAGGAACAATTAGTATATTAATCATTCACTGCATCACACGAGAAGTAGAAACAGACAATCCTACTAAGTGCAGAATTCTATAAAACAACTGGGGAATCTAAGAATTTAATATAACACATTCAAAATCAATTCATCAGACACAATGGCTGTTTGTTTATGTAAAATAATGTATCAAAAGCTTTATAAATTTTGGCTTAGGGGCTTGGAATATTTGATATTTGAAATTTTAATAGGTTTGAGAAAAGAAAACTCTCCAATGAATAGAGCTGTTTTATCTTACAGGCATCTCATAAACTGCTTAAATGGAATTTAAAATATATTAGCTATTAAAACTAAAACCGTTTTTAAAATGGACATATGATGAGCTTAGGGTTTAATTTTCCCACAAGAATCTCAAATACCTCACAAAAGGACTGTATAAGATATATAATATGTCAGCTGCTTTTGTAGTTTTTACTAATCTATTTCTTAGCCATTAGAGAACTTTGCTTCTGAAGCATGCACTCCACCTTTACCATAACACCAGCTCTGAGTGCCAGGTATTTTTCCTACGGGAGGAATTGGTGATGCATGCAGAATCATTACATGGCTCAATGAGCTGTGACACAAGGTAAAACAGTAATACACTCAGGATTGAGCAGTGAATTTTAAGGCAAAGCCCAAGTTTGAGGGCAGCGAAGAGCCTTATCACCACATCAAGGAGAGCTCTGAGTAGACGTGGGTGCACTGCTTGGAGGTCAGCCCCTGGCAACTGGCAGTGGTCAATCTGAAGCGATACTGGTCAAGTTTGACCTTTTGCTGCCAGGATGATGCATGCTTTGGGGATGGCTTAAATGAATAACACTGCCCACTGCTGCTTGAGTCCAAAAAGAGACAAGAACCACTCCTCCTGTCAAGATGAAGAGGTGACAAGATGCATCTGGTTGTGACAAAACTAAGAATTTTGTAGCAGCCTGAATGGCGCTGTGCCTAAATTTGTGGCTAAAACAGCACTGATAATACACAAGTGTTTTGATTATTCCCAAACAGTGCTTGCAAAGCTTCAAGACTTTCTCTTTTCCCCACTCTGCCACTATTGTTAGCAGGCCAAGGTGGGCAAGAAGTTGGGAGGGAGTTCTCATGACCAAAACTGATAAAGGGCATCTCCATACTCTATTATGTAGTCAGCAATAAAAGCTCAAGGAAAGGTGTAGGAATTCAGGATTTTTGTAGGTATGATTACTTTCCCAAGCAACTCATTGTTAGAATTAATTTCTAGGAAGTGATAGGATAACTGCCTGCAAATGGGAAGAAGCTAATAAATTCCTTATTTTGCTTTGCTTTAACATACAACTTCTGTTTTGTTTACTAAACCATCTTTTTATCTATATCTCAATCTTTTTGCCTTCTTTTTATTTACTCCCTGTCCTGTGGAAGCAGGGAGTACATAGGCAGCTGGCTGGGTCCAACCCCCCCGAGGAACAAGGGTTTGGTTTGGTTTTGGGGTTTTTCTCTCACAATATAGCTTGAAATTCAAATCAGGAACAACTTACTGCTCCCCCCCAAAACCCCAATGAGAAATGCAGGAGCCTTTGTTATATCCAGATGATGCAGCACAAATACTGCAACAGGTTGATAATGATAATATAAGAGCTCTTCCCCATTCCAAAATTGTACACCACAAGATGCATGATTGCACTTGGAAAAATAGCTTTAGGTCTTTGTAAATACATTTAACTTTCTGACCAATCCATTTGACAGATATTTGACTACAAGAGCCAGAGGTAGAGAAAAAACCCACATTATTAGAACTTTTATCGGGCTGGCACAGCTCTGAAATATGATATTGTGCTGGTCCAAGCTAAGGGCTAAGATAATCTATCTGTAATGCTAATTAATGATGGAAACATATGAAGTCAGTTGAACATTTCTCCTGGGTGGACATCCTCAGAGATAAGGATTACTACATCATCAGCCTGATGTGTTTGTATTGTATTTCTAAAAAATATGGCATCTTCTCAAAAATAAATATCAGCTCACTGATCTTCTGTGAGCCAGCGCATTTTGCCTGCTGCTATTTTCCTAGGATAGGAAGATGATGAAACACTGATTGGAACAACAGATCAATGTAGAAGATGAAACTCAGATGAAAACAGCAGTTCTCACCTCCACAGTATCTGTGCATTGATCTTAAAATTTTAGATCTTGGATTTAAATCTGGAAAGCACTATAATTTCTAAATACAGCTGTCAGCAGACATCTGCCTGCCTTTGTTTTGAAGACAGCTGGTGTGGGAGACTTATTAACAAGAAAAAAATTTAAAAGGAACAGAGTCCTTCATCATGATTGAGACTCAGATATTAATAATTTCAACTACAGGCTATTCTAATAAGCTATAATCAACACAGTCTTAATGAATCTTAGGTATAAAACAATGAGTGAAAGAATAAGGAAGGCCACAATACTATACATTTAGCATTAGTCTAAAGGAAGAGCTAAAATATGTAAATTATGGTGCTATTTTCATTGCATCTCTTGTCATTGCTCCTTCAGCGAATATGAAGACAGAAGTGAGGAACTTTAAAAGAACAGATAATATCTGAAGAATGGACAAGCTGACAAACGAGATTAGTGATGAGATGTGAGAGATCAGCCCAGCCAGATAATCCTCAACATCTGTGCAAGAAATAAAGGAAAATGTGAAGGTTATGTACAGGATTACTTTTCCTGGCAAGAAGAGCCTGAAGGACAAGAGGAAAAGAAAAAGTTAACATTCAGGACAGTTACCATAAGAAAGGTAAGTATAAAAGTTAAACAGTAGTCACTGTTGCTTTAAAGAAATGGAAGCCTTGGGCTACATGAGCAGGGTTTATTACATGTGAGGCAAAAGTTTCACTCAAATATGGAAAATGCCATGTGGAAGAGGAGGAAAAATGAAAAAGGAATGTCTATGTCAGGATGTTGCTAATCGTCACTGTCCCTTAAAACTAGGTATCTCTCCCATCCGCTAACTCTTGGCTGTACTTCGTAGACTTCCTGTTTTCTTTTTTGCATGTTTTTCTCAATATGCTCTGGTGCTGACACCGACTTCTGGAATCAACTCCTTGCTACTATGTATAGGAGAATTTTCTACCTCTTAAGGTTAGTATTTTGGGTTATCTGCAGGCTTGCCGAAGCATCCCCAGTTAGGGCGTACACCTTTTATACTATGGGGGGGGTGTGAGTGTATATATATATATATATATATATATATATATATATATATATATATATATATATATATATATGTTTTACACTAAACACACAGTTGAGTTGCGTGAGCTACAGGCCTATGAGAAACATTGTTTCTGCTGTACAATATGTTGGCTTTACAAAAGGTGGTTATCATTTTCCTAACCTACAGGCACACACTTCAGGGAAGTAAAATAACTTTTTTCCAGTAACAGCCCATTTTTCCACCACCACATGTCACAGTCTGACATGCAGTATATATCAACTAGAGAGAAAGAGCCATGTAAGTGAGTAAGATACTTGGAAATCTTCCAATTCTGCACATGCTTAGCCCTTCAAAATTTACATCAGTAATTTAAAGAAGGTATGCAAAAAAATTTGTGAATCAATTCAAGAATTACTTTTTAGAAATTATGTGGGACTGAAATGCCTTTTATACTTCACCAAGAATAGCAAAACTTTGATCCTAAAGACCTCTCACAGGAGCTATTTACACTGGGAGCAGAGATTCTTGTCAGTCCTAATACAGAGCCCGATGACTGTTGCACAAGCCTTGCTCAGAAACCTGGGTCATGCCATGTTACTAATCCATAAATTGTAATGCCTGCCTAACAGGTTTTTCTATAACTTACTGCATTAGTGATCTTAGCACGTGTGAAAGGAACTCAGATACCTTGGTGAATGCTGCATTTTAAAATCCTGAATAGGTAAGCAGTTTGATTATTTAGCATTACATCTCAGCAATACCCAAGTGCTTTGGAGTTTCAGGGAAAGCTTGCATGTGAAGAAACTTGTGTTAAATGCAATGCATTAACTTGAAAAAATTTCTCTGGAAGAGTCTGTTCTGTAATAACAATCAGATATCATCTTCTAGATATTATCTTTCACTTAATTGTTGTAGGAACAAGTTTGCCAAACCATCAAAAACCCCTTTTGAGAAGCAGAAATGATACAAATCAGTTTAGCGCTAGTCACTGAATAGAACCATACCCCTTTACACCAGTTTAAAGCAACAATTCAGGCCTTCTGGTATTGTTGAAACTCCTAATTGAAAAATAAATAATTTTACATGTATGCTTTAACCACCAAGGACCAGAATCATACTACATATAGTAGATAGAACTGGACTATTTTCAGGCCCCAGAAAATTTCTAGTAAATTCAACAATGCTACAAAACATGTCAAAGCGCCTTTGTTTGCTTGTTTTGTTTTCACATATATTTGATATATGTTTGAGTTTACCATTAGTGGTGTTTATGTGGCAACCCATACAGAATGATGTTAAGGTGATTTTTCTTAAATATCTGCAGAATTCCTCTGTCAGTGAGTAACTGTCAGTGCTACACTAACCTCTTTTTAGCGGGGTACCTTACACATTAGGTCAGTTACAGATAACTTACAGTACTTCTTTCTTCCTATACTGGTGCCAATATCTGAAGGAACAACTACAAATTCCTACTTTACAGAAATATATTTTCTTCCTTTTCCTCATCAGTTGGAGCTATCTTGATTCTACCAGCTTTGGCAGGAACACTTTCCAGCTCCTTCAGTTCCTGACTACTGCTTTACAAAGGTAAACAAGAGGAAGAAAATCTAGGACTTAGAAACAGTTACAAACCCTCTTTTGCTTCCATTTCAAAGGACTATTAAAATATTATTTTAAAAATGAATGTCTGAAATAAATGTCATGGATGCACCCATAGCAAAAGCATTAAAATAAAATACAGCGGCATCTAGAGTGCCCAATAATCATATTTTCAAGCAGTTACAAAGATTTACCTTTATGGATGGACAATCCCTGGCAGAATTCTTTGCACAGAAGGATTAGAGAATAATACAGAGGACTGCTTTTTTTTTTTTTTTTTTTAAGGATTGAAACTTGTGCCTTGCCACACAGTGAACCCAAAACATACAATATAAAAAAGCATTACTGTATCCCTACAGGATCTGCTTTGTCTCAACAGGTAAATGTGTGGATAACCTGGATTTAAAGTTCTCTGACTTGTATCCCTTTTTCTTAGATTTCAGAAAACATAAAGATTGAACATTACCCACTATTATAGCACCGATTTGTTGGAGGTGCTATCTGTGACTGGAAAGGCTTGAAGGTTTCATAGTTATGATTTTAAACACATAAATAAAAGAATACAAAATGCCAGAAGTTTTTAGACAATGAGAAGCAAAAAGGATTCCTGTAGTCTGGTGTATTGACACAGGTTCCTATAGGTTTGCTATGTAACTGTGTATCTACATGCTTTAATTCATAAATGAAAGGTTCTGTGTTTTCTACACACTGATCATGAATCTCCTTATAAGTAAAATAATCAGAATATATAAAAATGTCTGCGAATAATAAAATTGACCAGAAAAAGGAAGTTCGAAAATAACAGCTTTGCCTGAACCCCTTGACATAATTTTTCAGTGGTTTATGCAACTCTTTTTTTTTAATTTAAATTGTTTTCTTGAGAGAACTTGAATTTTATCTCACAAGGGTTTTTCACAATACCAGTAGCTCTTAACTCCCATTCCTTCATAAACTTTTCTTTAAGGGTTAGTATTAACCTCACTTTTAAAATTTTTTTTCCCCCCAACAAATTCCCTCCATCCCTAATGTAATCTTTTTGAGAACACTGGTGTTCCATGGTAAACATCTTATCATCAAAAAAGAACAAAAGGAAAATAATTAGAAATTTATTCTAGATACTCATTTTTGAGAGGGGAAATACCAATGTATTATACATACCATTGTATTATACTCTTTTTTTTTTTTTTTAAGAACTTAAAGATATGAGAGAGAGAGAGGATGAAAGTCTTTATACTTGTCAGTCTTGCTATACATGTGGAACTCTAGCAGTGTCATGACCTCAATTTCCCCATGATACTTCCATCAATAATACTACGGATGTGGGCAGGGTTTTCAACCTCTCCAGCTCTTTCTGTTAATTTGTCACTCTTGAAATTCTGGACATAAGAAACTCCCAGGTTTTCTGCCTTCTATTCATATTTTATACAAAAAATCCCAAAGAATTCAAAAATCTGAAAAAAGCTCAGCTGATTTTAAAGTAAGGACAATGAAAGATAATTAACTAATCTACAGCAAATTCAGTGGCATGTTCAACAAAAGAAAAGATTTTAAATATATATCTGAAAGTAGAGATTTTTCAACCAAATACTAATTTCTGAAATGCTCATCTGATGCAAATTAATTACCCAGCATATGCATTTTCAATATTTGGAAAATACATTTACAATGAAGTAAAAATCTATTTTAAAACATGCATCAAACCCTCACCACCTTCTTTACAACTACGTAAGCATATACCAATGTAGCATTCGATTTTACTTTGGTAATATCTCTGAAATCTGTCATCTCCTATATTGAGGTACCACAGAGCCCTACATTTTTAATAATCTTTCTAGAACTTCAGATTTTCAAAAGTGTTTAGATACCCAATTTCCTTTGATTTAAATAATAATTTGGCATTTATAGAATAATATGTGCTTCAGTATGAAAAAAAAAATTGTCATATATTCCTGGGAAATATTTAAATGTTTAAAATACACCTGACATAACTAAAAGCAAGCAAACAAACTGTTATCATAGCTATATAGGGGGAAATCTTCACCTGCTCAAGATGCTTTCTTTAGTGAATTCAGTGGATTACTCAACTGGTCATCAGCACCAGGAATCAATTTTGGGGTTAAAACATCTCAGAGACTAGTACAGGGAAAGTCTGGATAATGAAAAATCACTCCACTACCAGACAAAATCTTCTTTTCCCATCTCATCTGCCTTTACATCAGATGTCTTTCCCTTTCCCTCTTTCCCCAGTCACCTTTGTGTTACTCCTCTTCCCCTGGGTTGTGAAACTCCTCACACAAGCTAGCAGAGTTAAGGGGTTAAGAAATGTGCAAGGGTTAAGAAATTCCAGTAGCCATTCCAAATGTGGGTTTTTTTAGCCCTCTGATTTTTAGACATAAAAAGAACTCACTGGATTACACTATGGCAAGTCATGTCAGTTGACTCAGTGCCTGAGGACACAGTGTCAGTGTCCTTTACATCTACATCTACGTTGACACTATTTCTGCCTGACCTGCTTCATATTTCTCCCATTAATTCAGCTTTTATACATCCATGTCTTTCAAGGATAGGAAAGGGAAAGGAAAGAGTGAAGGCCTATGCTTGGGCTGCTGTATGACAGGCAGCACAAGTAAATTGAAAAAGAGTGGAAAGAGGAGGACTGAAACGTACTAGAGGTGAGATGAAAAGGTCTTTCTGCTGACACTGGCAAGGAGATGACTAAGGTTTCCTCGAAAAAGTCACTGTTTGTTGCTGTACAGGACACTGGCAGGTGCAAAGGGTTTATCAAAGAAAACATACAAGTTTAGTTGATTGCTTGAAACATCCAAAATGTGTCTGCTTTGCCTTCAGCAACATAGTCAGTCTGCTGCTGCCTTAGTGCTACTGCCTATTTTATCTGCTGTTTGGAACCAACCCTTCATAAATAAGGACAACAATGCCAACAAAAATCTGATGAATGCAGGTAGGCTCAAATGGCAACTTCCGAAAAAATAAATTTTCCTTTTTTTCTTTCCTTCCAGGAACAAGTACTAGTTATGAAATACTTTTGACTAATCTCAGAAAGTATCAACATCTGAATGATATAGTGAATGACTATATATGAGAAAATTCAAAATGTACATTTGCCATATTGCCTTCCAGTTACACAAAAATTATGCCAATTGAACGTGAACCTTTTAATGTATGATGAGTAGGGGGAAAACACTGTCTGAAAAGTTCCAAAAAGCGCATTAGCACCAATTAGTCCACTGTAATAGGATTAAAGAGCCACAGTTAAGGAGAATTTAAGCTTATTTCATAATGATTTATCCTCACAAGGCATTCCTCTGAAATGCAATTTCAGCATCAACATCTCAGTTTTAGCCAAACCAACTCAAAGTAAATCTTTACTAAAGTTCAGACTCTTTTTACTTGGAATACTATTTACATGCCTGAAAGAATCCACAAAGTAACTGAGATTGTGCTACTGGAATCTGTGTAGGTGTGGAAACATAATGTTAGGAATGTGCCTTCATAACACAACAATGTATAGGTCCTGCTGGTTTCGATTAAACTTCAAGGAAAGTTTAAAGAAGCTATTTCAATTGTATAAACCAGGACTAACACTTGTTCATGGACCAATATTCAGAAGTGGAACTAAGTAAGCCTTCCACATAAAGAATCTGAAAATTATGATTTATGTGGTTTTCCAGCCCACTGTCATACGTGAAATCAACTTGGGCTTCATATTCATATGCACTTGTTAGTGATGCAGATCATCTGATCTTGTTGCCTAAGCTGGTATACAGGAAGGAAAGCAGTACAGGGTGAACCACAGAAAAATCTCATGAAAACAATTCAGCTAGCAGAAATTGCTAAAACACCTAGATGAACTTAATATAAGAAGAGTTGAGAATTGCCTTCCACCATAATTTTAGGTTTTCTTTTTTTATGGCTCAGGCACATATAAATGAGTTTTTGAAAAAGTGGAACTCATTTAAATATTTAGTCCAAGTCTTAAACTACTCTTGAACTACCTCGGTTCTAAATTCAGCCTCAAAAGACTAATGTATTATAGGAGTCTTCTATATAAAATACAGCAACTTTCAGAAAAACACCATCCTAGAATAATTTACTCAATGTTTACATTCTGTTTGGGTTTTCCAGAAAAAATGTGCAACAAGACGGAGGTATGAAGCAAACATTCTCTTTTTAATCTGAACTACCTCCCACAGCAATGCTTTTTAAAAAAGCATATCTGGTAAGTCATGTATTTAAAATATGCTCAAGCTACATAAAGATCTCTAAGACTTTGAGTAAAAACATCATATCAGAAGAATTGGGGTTTGGGGTTTTTTCTTTTTAAAGATTATGGTGAATAGCTACCTAGTTCTTCTACTTAAGTATGGTGAAAACATAAAAATACACCAATGTTTGAGGTAGCAATATAGAAATCCCTTAATTTGGCTGAAAAGTACAGGGATGTGCAAATGTTTTGAAAAAAACTCCTGCTTGTTATATCATAAGTAGCCACTGCATTTTCCGAAACGGAAAGTGCGATGCTTTCATATCTGGCTATATTCCAGTTTGGGTAATTGCATTCTACCTGCACAAATTGCATTGGCAGTTTTCATTAGGCATGATATTATTCTTTATTTCCAACCTTACATTGTTGCTATATGGTATTAACACAGAGTTTTAGTGCTTCAGCCAAGAAGCAACCACATACAAAGGAAAACCCCACATACTCATAGTTTCTTTTTTACTCATCCATTCCCTACCATTTCCAAAACTATTATTCTGTACAGAATTAGGAAGCAGTAATGAAAACCATTATATGTTGCAGTAAGCTTCTAATTTTACACCCCACACCTTTTTAAGGTTATAAGATATCCTTAAAAAAATAAATATTTTTTATTGGTTTTCAGACAATTGTGAGGTAATTATAAGTTTGCGTCTGTTTTGTTACTTTCTGGGTTTAATGTTTAGGTATTTGATTAGCTTATGGCAAGCAGAATAAAAAATAAAAATGGTATTCCATCAGAATCTCATCCAAAACCAAATATTATGAAAAAGAAATTGTCCCCTCTGCATAATATAAAACATAAGCCCAAGTTCTGGTGCAGAACCAGAGAAAATCAACACTTGTGTTGATGGACTGAAAACAGTGGCCGTTAAGGTTGTGACTCCAATGCAGAATCTGTCCTGAGAGGGATCTTCCCATTTATTTTGATTTGCCTTCGCAGGCTGATATTCATTTGCAAAATTCTACACCAAGCTAGTCTATTTCCTTACAGTTACAATACAGTTTCTTTTGCCCATGGTTTGAAAGTAAGCATTTATGAAACTATGGTTTTCAACTTTTTGAAGTCAATTAATTAAAAGAGTATGTAATTAGATATGAATTAGCATCTTTTTCAATATAATTGTTGAGAATAAAACTCTGAGTGGATTTGGTTCAGAAAAATAGTCTGTCATTATGTAGCAAAATTCAGATTCTGGTAATAGTCAAGAAGGCAGTTTGGACTAAATTGTTGCAAAAAACGATTCCCTAGCTTGCTTTTTAGTGCTTTGGGACTGAGTTTTTTTTTTCTTTCCTTTTAACTGTATAGCCTCTATGACGGAAGATGAAGTATGAAGGCAGTGTTATTAGCCCTATTTTGCAGCATCAGCAGCATAAATAAAAAAGATAACTTAAAGATGGTTCTCAGTTGCACATTCTTCACTGCCTTTGTTCTGCCTGAAGTAGAAGTTAGATAACATATGGTATGTTCATCTTCATTTATCCAAAGATCTTGTTGACATTCCATAAGTTAGACTCCTGGAAGACATTTTTTATAACATCAGCCTTGATGAGTTAAAGACAGGAACAAATGTGTTCTCCCATGGCTGCAGAGTTTTTCAGATCATCAACCACAATTCCATCATAAATAGTATCCAGAAAGGGCTCATTATTCTCTCTCTTCAAAATCATGATTAGACTAGAAGCTATACCCACAGTTACTGATCCTAGAGAAAATATCTTATATCTTCATTTATGAAACCAATAATAGATTTGAGTGAGAAGGAGGGGACAGGAGTAGAGCTGCAAAAGACACCTTATGCAGCAAAGTCAATAATTAAGATTTAGGCACTTTTTCTGGAAAAACAAACAAACAAATTGACTTCCATCTGGTACTTTTTTTTATTTCTTCTTTTTTAAAAACCTTTTCAGTAACTTTATCAGATCAAACATAATGACTCAATATCCCTTGGAAGATGTTATTGATAAAAGAGCTCCATAATGACATGACATCAATAAGGTAATTCCCAGAGCTCAAATGAACAGCAAGTATACAACATGGATCCACACTGGCAAGACTGTGGCTGCCCACTGTTTTGTTGGATAAGTGAAGAATTTTTTTACTCTTAGAAGTATGAGGTTGCTGACACTAAAGTCATTCTCTCATAGGTGCACTTGGCTAATTTACTACATTTGACAGTCAAGGTAGCCAAAGAAGCTGTAAATCCTCCCAGACAAATCTTTATCTCTGCCAATAACTCCTCAAGATTTCTACAAGATGGAGGCAACGAGTGAAGAATGGTCATCATCATACCCGAGAACTGCAACTAGCCTTTCTGGAGACACCCCAAATATTCCTCGAAGTGATGAACCTAGAGAACTTCATTGTATGACCTTATAAAGACTAGCTAAAATATTTAAAGACTAGCAGAGAGACTGAGTATTACTGTGAAGGCTTGGTCCTCTTTTGCAAAACCAGAGCAACCACAGTATGCAATTTTCTAGTCAAAACTAGAAATCAATTGAATTGGTTTAGTACAAACATATGATCAAAACTAAATAAAAAAACCACAGCGGAAAATATGCTTGCCCAGGAGCACTGTTTGATAGGTAGCAAGTCAGATGAGCACTAAGAGTTGTGGTGCTGTGAAAAGAAAGAGGATTAACAGCCTGAAAATCTTGATGATTTGGTTAGCAACCAGTGGCAGTGCCATTTGATCTGCAAATCATTTTTAGCTCCCAGTTCTGAGGAGGCTTCCTTTGGGGTTTGCCTCAAAGATGATAATGAAAGAGGACAGCTCTCATATTCTAAATGTTGGAAAACACTTTAAAGGTGTCTGAAGTTATAGCCCTTTTAAATTAAAATCACAATTTCTATCAGCAGAGATTTTGCATTCATAATTAGAGTTCCATAAGTAGTCAAGGAGCTGTTCTTTTAGCAACGGATATACATTTTGTTTTTCTAAATCTTAAACCCAAATATAATGAACACATTTTAAATTTAGGCCCATGCTTTTCTAAGTTTTCACTGGAAAGAAAATAAAACTTTGTATCTTCTATTCATACAGCCAGTGCAAGTCTCCACAGACTCTGCTGGACAGAGAAATGAGTATGACCAGGGTAAGCCACCCAGAATGCACCTGAAATCTCTGCTGTTAGTAAATTCTAGTTTCTTTTTTTGTTGTTGTTTTTTTTTCTGATAAAACCTTTAAAGTGAACAAAACTTCAAATAAAAATCATCACTTTGCACAGGTGAATTCCCAAGGCTCAACTGCCTCCACTGCATCCAGAAAGGATGTGCATTTCCAACATTGCTCCAGTGGATGTCAGTGGAACCTGCAATTTGTTTTATTGTGTTTAGTCTATTAAACACTCTAACTCCCAGTTTCGCTATAATAGCCAAGCCATGATCTTGTGAGGTTATAGTAAATGACAGAACCATTCAAGTATTTTCAAGTGCAACTCTGATCATGGTTTCTGGTCATTATTCTGAGAATGATCACAGTCCATTGATTCATAAAGTCAGGAATCACGGTTCTGAACAGAAAATGCTTTTACCATAGATACAGAAGTGTATGCATTCTTTGAAAGTAAAAAAATGAATGATGGTGACATATGGAGTGCATAAAACAGGAATGGTTATTAACAGACAACATTTCTACATAAGTGAGATGAAGGAGCAACATGACAAAAAAATTAATATTTAGGAAATGTTTTGGCAGCAAAACTTGATGCAAAATCCCTACCTACCAAAGAAATTTTAGGGCACTGAGCACACAAATTAAATTTCACAATTAAAAAGTTACAATAAAAGTAACAATAATGTTCATGTGAAATTTTAAAGTAAATACAAAATGTTTCTAGGATATGTCTTTGTTTTCTCAGTATTTACTTCACATCCCTGACATAAATTAATCAATTTCACTGTAAGTCTCTGAGATTGCTCAATTGTGTTAGATAGTAGGCAATATTAAGACCTGTCTCTTACTTCAGGACACAAAAAACCTGACCCTTTTTACAAATTGGGAATAACACACTTGCATCTTTCACTACAATTTTTCTCAATCCCATTTGTGTTTTATTTCATTTAAAGCTCTAAGGCATACCATCTGCACTGCCAGCCTACACTCTAGATTTGATGTTTGGGTTGAGGTGAAGTTAAAAAATAAATCAAAAAGATATTCTAAATACTGAAATGTGATTAGCCTGATGGAAATACCTCTCTTCTTCTTCCAAGTCCTGACATGATCTGACTGACTGCTCTTGAGGATACTGGATTCATAAAAAGTGGGTATTCAACCATTTCACTGTGGTTTTTTTGCCTCTTTTGGGTGCCTCTAGAAGAAATGTCCATTCCAAATCTGTAGTACTTCTGGTTTCTGGCCAAATACTAGCATACTTATTATCTCCCATAGCTTGCAATTAGAGTATCTTTTTCCTCTTGGGGAAACTTAATTCTTGGCAATAGATGGAACTGGAGCACTACACATTCAGCTTCCTGAATATAACTGACTTCATGGCTTTATGAAAAACCTGTAATCTTCAGAAGTTGTAGGTTTTATGAAGTTTTTTTCACCAACTCTTTCACTTACATTCAACAAAAACAAAGCTACAGTAACCATAAGTAGATATCAAAACGAAAAGTTTCTCTGCCTCTGTCAGTTTACCAAAATCTTGAATAATAGTTTTGTTTTGAATTTATTCGTGCCACACGTTTTCACTAGCTGACCGAAATTCTCTGCATCACTGTGTAGTCAAAATTTTAAAGATTGCTAAAACTAACTTTTTGCATGTGACCATAATAAAGGTATGTGAGAAGAGCATCTTGATTTCAAAGAACATACAAAGTCTTCGTGTACATTTAAGCTATTACTGTTTCCTGAGGTGTACTGGAGATATTGCAAGATTTTTTTGAGACAACCCTCAGGCAATAGAAGAACTTCGGCCTGTTTACGTCCATGTGTATCAGTTACTACATTTTTGTCCACTGCCTCTGTCAGTGTCCTAATAAGGAGACAGTGGCCATCTGTCGGTGTAACAGCACCACCCAAGTTCTGCCCTGCAACTGAGCAAGAGGCCTTGGGACTTGATTGCAGCTATACATGGATATAGGAGGGGATGCTCTTCATGGATACCATTTCTTACCAACTGAGAACATCAAATGGCACACACTAAAGTTTTATCCCTCTTATCCACATTAAAAAAGACATTACCTGGAAAACTGCCCCAGCAATGTTGCTCCCCCTAAATGCACAGGAATAATGGAGCAAATCTCAACCCAGATATGGGGTATCTCTTCATGTAGTCAAACACCACCTCTTGGGTTATGAAGCAGTATGAAGCTGCTCACTTTTCTTATTTTTAAACTACTACATCGTATCTGACAGAAACTGAATTCCAATATATTCTGGCAAGAACAAATTAATCAATCAGAGGAATATAGAAAGGATAAATACACATAAAACTCACATTTTGTCTCACACCTGCCACCCTCAGATAAATAATGTTTACTAACCATATTGATGCATATACATTTACTATCTGCCACCATATAAGCTGAGAAGCACAGACCAACACATGCAAGCAGCCACACAACCAATGACAGACTAAATTATTTTTCAACATAAAACAGTGAGAGCACTTTATGCACTCGATATACTACAGATCAATTTAATTTCAAGAGTTCTATTAAGCATTGCCCTAATTGTACATCACTTATAGTTTTTGATCTGTGAAGGGGGATAATAGATGTCAAGTCATTGTGCTAGTAGCCATTCATTCAATTTATATTTTCAAAATAAAAATCATACGCATCTCAAAAATCCTTATGAGCACACTAAAAGCAGCATCACAAAGCCATCTGTTTTAGGCCATGCAGAGCTCAGTAACAAAACAAATGTTGCATTTCGTTTTCAGATCCAGGCTTATTGATTATTTTATCTCCTGTGCTGCAGAGTATGCCAGAAGGCCCTGCTCTGGAGGCAAGTTGCAATGAAAAGAGACAAGAATTTTATTAGTGCTAGAAGACACATAGCTCTGTTTTGGGAAAAATTATACAGCTCTCCAGTGCAAAAAAATAATACAAATGAATGAGGCCTGACAAAAAGCAGAAAAAAGCCTGCAGCTGCCATAAAATTGATAAAGGCTGAAAGGGATCTCACAGATAAGTGTAACGATGCCTAAGCCAATGACATTTCATTATTATCTCTCTGTAGCTGTCTAGGAGAGCAGGTGAGTCCTTGATGCATTCTCTACCATGTCAGTTACTATTTTGCCAACCAAATTAGAGATGAATCACCAACAGGATGTGCAGAACGGTCTAGTGCAGCTTCTTTTGAGAGAACAGCTCCTTTTAACAAAGCAACACCTCCAGTAACATCATTACTGCCAGCTTTATTACCTGCTAACAGCACCTAGAGAATTCACTGCCTTTATACATCTACATTTTTTAACAGTTGCAAATGGAACAAGGAAATGTTGAATACTCTGTGAGTGGGTGCTGTTTACGGCACTGTGATCTTTAAGAAGACATGGCAGAGTCAGTCCCTCCTTCACATATTTTCCGATAGAAGAAAATAATTTATCTGGAGGTGCTTTGATCCACTGTTTTCCACTGACTGAAATATGTCCTCAACAGACATAGCTGGGTACTGCAAATGGACTAATGACCACTGAAACCCATCCAAGCATGCAGGCAATCCCTCTCCATCACCATTTGTGAAAGGGTAAAAATCAGTGTTGTCTCAGCTGGTAAAGAAAATGTATTTAAGTAAGTGGGTATATGCCCTTCATTCCCAGGTAAGAATAAAGAAGGTTCCTGAATCCGTTAGTTGTTCAAAGGTGATGGTTGGACACCAGGTCTAATTGTAAGAAACCTTGATAACTGACAAACACAGCTGTGAAAACCCAAATTTATCCATAAGGTAACATTTCAAAATCTAGCTGTTTCCTTCTGGACCAATTTACTCAATTCTGACTCAGAACACTGGGTCTGTTTTTCACTTACTCTCTGCATAGAGAAAGTGATTCCATTTTTTACAAATTAATTTCTTCTCATTCCCCAAATTCTTAGATACCTTGGTGCTTTAATTACTTATCTCCAGAAATAGCATATTAACATCAATCTGGTTCCGTCTCTCCAAGGGTTTGATATACCTTGATGACAGTCCACTCATTCTAGACTCCCTGGAGCTTCACAGATCAAATTTGGCTAATCTTTCATATCTTGCAAACTGTAAAATAGAGGTCTTCAGTTGCAAACTCATCTCAGCAATGTCCTTCTCATTATAAGGTCACTGGAAGTGCACTAATTGCTCCAAATGCAATTTTATGATTTTTCCAATTTGTGCCTAAATAATTTAAAATATAAGCATAATAGTTTAAAACTCTATATCAAGACTTGTCCCTCTTTTTTTGTTTCTATGTAGTATTCTGTGTAGACTGAATTATCTAAAAATCTTAAATTAAAGTCTACATTTCTCTCCCTCTTCCTGTTATAGGATGTGTACTATTACTTTTGGGTCTCAGTTTCCTTGTCCCATAAACTTTCACATCTCTAATGAATTAAAATAATGTAATACTGCTTTATGCACTAGAAACCAGTACTGGAGTATTTTCATAGATTAGAGATATAATGTATTTAGGGATACAACACAAATTCTGAGTTATCAGCATCAGAGAAAGTTTTGTTTTGCCAGTGGCACAATCTTTCTAATACCCTTCTCCAAGGTCATTTACATATGAGGTAAACACAATTGTTTCTAAAAATGAGTGATGTTGCCTGGAAATTCAGCTAAAATTTACTGGCATTTGCCTATTAGAAGAAACAACAATCAAACCCCATATTTTAAAGCACTTGACATGTTTGTATTTGTAGGGCTTGATTTCAGTTTTTTATGGTAGTCCATTCTGTATTACAGTAACAAACTTGAAATTTAGTTGATGAATGCCACAATTACCATTTGAAATAGTCCTATATTATAACAGCAGGGCTCTGTGCACAGGCAAAAGAGGTTTTGCAGATATCACAACTGACTGGTTAAATTGTGATAAACTTTCTATAGATTCTTTTCATGATTCTTTAGAATCTAACAGGAGGCATTTAATTCTGTATTAAATTCTACATAAAAATTAAAATATTCAGGCTGATGTACGAAGCATACTTTGACTATAAGTGGAATGTCTTGCCATTCATCAGCAATTATGCCCTTAATAAGTTCTGACTATTGTCAAAGCTTTCTAGCTTGTCAGTGAAGGTATGCAAGAACTGAACCCTACAGGGAGACCTATGAATTAAAAAATACCTCTCCAGAAAGCTATCAGTAAAATCTGCCTTGAGGATCTACCAACACTATTTATGCACAGCTTCATAGGAATCTCCCAGTCTGGGGTCAGAGTAAAGAATTCAAAGTGAATGCTACTATTCATCTTTTATGAAAATATTTGTAAACAGATCACAGTTTCCCTGAATGTATTCATTACAACAGAGAACGGGAGTAAGCACAAACTCTTCCATTAATTTGAGTGGGCTCTGGATTAGATCCTATTTTAATTTACTCTAAACGCATTTTAAGTAGTATTTTACTTGCTTAGAAAGAAACTTCTATACAGAGTTCATTTATAGAGCACTGAGTATTTGCTGCTCGTTTGATTTGGGTATCATGCTGTTACTCATGTCAACATGAATGACACGACAGCATTCTTTCCCATTGGAGGAACACGATTCTAATCCTAATGAAAGTGAGCATGTAAAGGTAATGGAATATTTAATCTCTCTAGAGAGGCTCGGGGATGGACTGGATTAGGGTGCTTCACAGAATTCCTACACGAAGTCAACATTGCTTATCCCCAGAAAAAAACTATGTAAGTTGTAGTCACATCACTATGTAACAGCATGCAATCTTTATATTCAATTTATTCTGCCCTTCATGGAGATTTGAGGAACAAAGAAGCAAAATATAGAAGCAATGGTGAGATGATTTCCTTTCAGAGATGAACAGCATTAGAGCTCACACATCGAAATTTGGAGACCTACTCCTTAAGCAATATCCCACGTGGAAAAAAGGATCAGATACTTACTGATTTTTTTCTTTACCACAAGCCTGTTTCCTACACAAATAAGTGTGCATGAAGTATGCACATTACAGTGGTCAGAGGATTACTAATACCATGCTCATTTATGAACTTGGGGATGCTTTCAGGTTCCTGGCAAAATCTTTGGGTGTGCCTGTAGTATTCCTAACCCTGTACACTCTGAAGGAACACATTTAGCATTTCAATCTATGAGAACAGCTGCCTATAATAACCTCCTGGGAAAATACACACAAGTATTCACCCACGGCCCCAGTGGATATACTGCAAAACTTGCTCCTCACCTTAGTTCTGAATAAGGAAACTTGAGTGAGCAAGTGCTTAACAACTCAGTAAAACAATTCTTCTCTCTTTGCCCTCTTGAAAAATGTACAGAGACAGGAGTAAAGACAGTACCAATTTATATAAACACAGTCTTGGTTATCCAAAACAAAGCTGCAAGCTAATCATATATCCACTAAGTAATATTTAAGATCATATATTTTGCTATCTCCATTGTGTTTTTAAAGGTTCAAGAAACTTTCCTTTACTTCAGCTGTTAAGCAATTTGCTTATCCTTTGTCATTTTCCTATATGTGGAATTTGTCTCTAGATTTCAGAATTACCAACAGGTGTTCATATTGATTTTATCTTCTTTATGAGTGTGTCACATTTCATTTTGAAGCACGACATTTTTTAATCCTTTCATCTAAAGTTCTTCTCCCCTTACCAACATAGAGTTTGGATATACATATGACAGATAATCAATACTCTGCAAGCACTGGTCATTGCAAACTAAACTGCATATTGCTTCCTGAGTCACAATCCCCCAAATCTCAAAGCACCTGCAAAGAATCCAAATTCTTAATCTTACTGGTTGCCTACAAAAGTTGGTTCATTTGAACTTTCCTGCAGATTTGAAGAAAAATTGTGCAGAGACTTTCAGGGAGCCGAAGCCTACTAATTGCACTGTACTCCTAGGACGCAATTACTGAAGTGTTGTGGAGGAGTAGAGTGGCTTTCATTAGCTTTATTTCCAAAATCACACCACCAGAGAAGCACAGCTAACATCCACTTGCATTTATAACTGCAGACTACGTTTCGTACTGGAAACCAGTAACAGCAATAACAAGGCAAAGCATCCTTAAATGGATGGGGTTTGGTTTTCCTCCAAAGCTACGGTCCAGCCATATTCCATAGCTAGATGAACAAGATATAGACTGGTACAGTGCTCTGCAGTTGGGTGGACAGCAGCCAGCACTTCTTGAGTGTATAATTTGCCTGGAATAACTGTATACGGATTTTTAGCACAAAACTATGAAGTGATTCAGAACTGCCCAGGATTTAAAAGTGTACATTCGCACTATACACGTCACAGGACTAAACCTGAGTAAACATACACAAGGAAACCGTGGGGGTAAAGGGACAGAACAAATGAAGCCCTCTGGAGATTTTGCTCTTGCTCTAAGTATGAGAAATGAACACATGCTAAAAATGATAGTGTCAAAAGAAAACCATGAGACAGGCAGGCAGCCCCTACAAAGTATGTTTCAAATTCAAGAACTCCTACTAACTTTGTGGATACTTTTTCAAATGTAGACTTACTGAAGAGTATAAGAAATACCCCAGCATTCCTACTCTTTTTTTCTATAATTGCTCTACCCCATATGTAACTGCATTTGTCAATCCACCTGGTTTTTCTGACTCTTCCAGTAGGGAAAGCTGTGCAGCAACAGGTATCTGTAATCTGCCCATTCCTGCTTCTCCTTCCCAGGTAACTCCAGTCACTTACCAAGGAATACTGGACAGAAAGACTTCCCTACCCCTTCCTCATGATATCTACTATGAACTTGTTGCCCACAGGCTTCCCTAATTCTCTGTGAACCTCCCACATTTGTCTATGTTTTCTGCTCTGGCAACAAATTCCAGGAGTTCAATGCCACTGTTAAAGAAAACAAGGGGAAAAAAGTACTTTCTTGTCTACATTGTAAATGGGTTTCCCATAGTTTTGGCACAGGCAACCCTGCTTTACTTCATGACTTTGTTCATCTCAGTCATCTACTCAGAAGAGCATTTTCTTCTCTAACCCAAGGAGACCTAGCCTTTTTACTTTCCCTTCAATAGCTTATTTCTTATGGCAAGAAAGCTGTTATTTGGCTCTTCTAGAACTACTAACAGCCTTGCCACATTCTGCCCATCTTGGTCCTAGCCCCAGACAGTGTGTTTATCAGCAAAAGAGAAAATATTATGGTCTGAGACTCCTGATGGAAGAAGGGTTTTTTTGCAGTATGGTACATCTCTGAAATATCATATCTTTTTCTGATACTTTGGAAGATAGGATGCACAGCTTCATAAAGTAAATTAGAGTAATACTTTCTGGATTCACGAAATAAAGCATTTAAAAGTGAAATAAGCAGAATCACAGTTTCAAGAAATAATTGTTATCCCTGGAGTAACTCCAAATCCTCGGGAGCTTTGTGCATTTCTCATGCATTCCAAAACAGGAAAAAAGGTGGATTTAGTAATCCTGGTGAAGCTGAGGACTACAGAGAATAACTTAGTGAATTGCATTATTAGTGTCAATGTTGATAAATACATTAAAATATTTTCACATTTTTGCGGTCTCTGTAGATTTCACATTGCTATAACAGAGGGCTAAGCAGACACTGTATCTGTAGAAAACAAAGATTATGAAAGATAACTAAAGTTGATCGATATAACAGCTGTGGGTCCTCTGGGAAAAGTATATATTACTGGTGTAATACCTGAGATACAAACACTCAAAGACTAATTTACTACTTATGGTGTATAAAACAAAACTTGGTCTCAGAAGACCTTTTTGAGACCTCAGCACTACAATACAAAGTATTTAATAAGTAAGAAATAAAAATAAATGTTAATTTTGAGTAGCTTTCAAAAGAAAGAACTATGGATCAGATCCAAAAAATAATTTAGGTGCATACTCTGTCAAAATCAATGGATCCATGCAAATCTTGGCATAAGTGTTATAATTTGGCAGTACCTCAAATATGTTTTGTTTAATGCAAAATTACTGGTAGTATTTAATTGGTTGCTAACGCAAGTGCAAACATTTCTTCTAGTCAATTTACCAGTTTGTGAATTGAAACAAAGAAACACAAGAAAGGATAATTTAGGAGAACTTTGTTTTGCAGGTTGTCAAAATTGGATACAATTTTCCTTAATTAAATCTAACTGTTAAATTACAAAGTTTTAATTGGTTATAGATAATCTTTCTCACCAATGTTGAAAGCACCCAAATCACATACTCAAATATGCATTCCTTAGCACAAAATTTATCCTAACTAATGACACCTCGTAGAAGATTTTCTTTTCCCCTACTTTTCATCTCTAAAAAATAATTGATATTAATTGCTCTTTCAAATCCAATACGGTGACTCCTGAAAGCAACCACTGACACAATACAGCACAGAGGAGGTCATGCTGTTGGGGTTTTTCATTTCCATCCTCCACACAGACTCTTGGGCTTTACTTAATGAAACGTCCGCTATCTCTCCCTTTGTTAGCCAAGGGTGATCTTGAGTAAATTAGACAGGCACTTTCTGTAAGTAAATAAATAAAACTCCTGAAGGCTCCAGTACAAGATACAGTCGTATGCTTACCCCAGAAGAAATGGTTTGTTCCTTGCCAAGATTAAAATCCAGGACTCCAGAAACAGAACAATTTTAAACCAGAGGAAAAAAAAAACCAAAATGACGAACTTCACAAACAAATCTTCAGCTCAGAATTTCCTCATAAAGACAGAATTCTTTTTTACTTCTGCATTTTGCCAGCAATAAAAAGTTACTAGTTCTAAAAATAGCATTATTATTATTATTATTATTATTGTTATTATTATTACAGTCTTGTATACATTCATCATGCCCATGAAGTAAATAGGACTACTGGTGGCACAGCAGTTCTGAAACACCAACCCATATACTCTCTTGAGTATTTATAAAGAGACGTAAAGGAATAGAAATGGGACTATGTTAAATTCCTTCACTAATTCCACTAATAATTTACAGAAATCCGACCTATTTATTAGACTGGAGCATCACAGAAAAATGAACTGTTGGACCACAAAAAAACTGAGGGCCCATATGCAAAAAGAAGACCATGAAGTTGCTATATTTTTATTTCATCTTTAAGAGAAGCACACTGCTTTTTGCCCCCATTCCACCCCTCTACCACTGGGCTCAGCTGTGACCCAATTAAAGTTGAATATATGTTTTCTCAATACTCACAGGTTTGATGCCAGGTGCACATTGCTAAAATTCATGTTTTACATATTTCTAATTCAGTTTAATTTCTATTTCTAACTTCAGTTTCTAATTCAGTTTCAAAATAATTTAAATAATATACCATCTTTTCACTTTTGTTTTATTTTTTTCAAAATGAATTTCTTTCTTTTAGCAAAATTAGTAATGAAGAAAAGAAAACAAAAGAAAATAAGAGAAAATAAAGATGAAAGGGACGCTCTGGCCTTGATGGTGTATATTTAGGAAAGAAAAGGCTGAGAGCAACAACGGTGTCACTACGATCTCCTTTCCTGAGTCATCACTCCTCACTAAATACATTTGTAGGGGATCATACCTCTGCTGTAGGGTGGGATTTTAATGCCTTACAGTGCATCACAATCTAAGCTGATTGAGGTGCTACAAGAAGGCTGGATTTTACCCAGGAAGACAACCCCGTATTATCTTTCATATAGCTGGCACAAAGACAACAGCAAAGCCAGAGGTGTGGCCTTAACTGTATCCACTGATTGGCCAGTTACTTTAGGCTAGGGACTACGGAAACCTGTGCTCTTTCACTGCTCTATTGGCAGACTAAAAAAATGGCTATGTAGTCCCACATAGGGTAATCATACATTCATTTTCTAGTTAGACAAATCCTCCAAACTGAAAAAAAAAACCCACCAAACAAAAACAACTGCAAGAGAAATGGACATCTTTGCCTCAGATATGCACTCTCTTTCCAAATGTAAAATGAGCTGTATGTACCCAGAACGAGTGACAAATGTATGATCCATTATCTAAAAAGTCTGTAGAGTCTGAAATTGTAAGACTGTGTCTTGTAAAAAGGGGAAACACTTTCCATAAGTCATGTATGTGATGGAAATCCTTTCCTTTCTTGAGGATTTAAAGTTTTTGATTTTTACAATTCATGATAATCATTACATACACCAGTTCTAGATAACCTGCCTTTCAGACCTCTGCCTCCACACTGAGGCAAAGCCTCAATAATTACCCCTACAGATTATATAGTCTAAAGCTACTTATAATAGCAAAATAATAGCAAATGTGTGCTCTTCATATAAACCTATACTTTTGCAAGGTAATATATAAATCTGGGACTGATAACCCAGCTGTAGCAATATGATGGTGCAGGTGTATTGACTCCCTGGTCAGCATTAGCTTGCTGCTAAAGTTTTGTTCAAGGTGAGTGCTACAGTACGATGCCAGCCTTTCAGAGCTCAACAACATGTTTTGACTATGGGCCCTTGCTGTGATGAACAGAAAGTCACTAAGTCATTTTCTAGCATTTAAGGTGTTTGTATAGATCAAAAGATTGCTGGTCAAACCAGTCTTATGATATTAAAAAAAAAAAAATCATCTAAGACTCAATAACAGGAAACTGTGTACTGCTGTTCTGCATGTAAACAATACACATGACGTATAAAAAAACATACTGAAGGTAGTGGGGTAATGGAAATAAGCCAAATGACACTTCAAACCTCTCATTTTTACCTCTGTTTTGGTAGTCTCAAAGTATGAATTGAAAGTAAATTTGTAAGAAAAGTTTGCTTCAGGAAGCATCTGATATAATTTTATTGTTTAGACATATTTAAAATGCATACCTATGTTTAGACATAGGTAAGATGCAGCTCTAACTCAGAAGTGAAGTTCATATGTAAATAAAGCTTCAGTAATCTCTTACAAACTCGCTGTCAAAATAATGAAATCAAAGTAGTATCAGTGTTAACATAAAACAACTTAGCCAAGGGTATATACAGGAAAATGCTTCAATGTAGTATCTTCACACACAAATTGAGATCAGCTCAGCATTGTCTCAAAATAAACAGAAAGGAGGGAGGAGGTGGAATTTTAAAGAAATAAAGACATTTAGCACTGAACTGTTTCATATAAAATGGGAAACAGCTTCTTGCTGGAAGAAATACTTTTGTGAAACACAGATGCCATGCTGTTTGTCTAATGACAAAGCAGTTGAACCAGAAAGATGGATGTATTCTCACTGGCATTTCCTGCTGACCACATTAAGTACCATAGCTGAGAGATTTTTAGGCTTTCCTGGAATTACTTTCCATAAGACTTGATTGAATTAAATGTGCTCTATGCAAATGTCTGTACATAATGAAAACTTGAATCAGTAAAAAGGTTTTTCCTTGCACTCACTTAAACCACCATAAACATAGCTACATCACCTAAAATACAAAAATAGTCTTTGCACAAAGACTTCATGGTGGATAATAACGTTTCTGTGCTTTGTCAGAAGTTTCAGGTGCTTTTTGATTTCACCCTGAATTACAGAGGAAATGAGGTTGAGTTTCCACATTACTCACAGTCCAATCAATTATAATACTTTGAATTAAAGCAACTCTCTCTACAAATGCTCATCACTACCCTGCAACATGATGCAGACATGCTAATTTCATTAGTACATTTTGAAGCCTCAGTTACACATCTTGCAATGCAGTCCTCCAAATGAGCTACTGTCAGATTTGCCTAAAATTGTTAAGAGAACAGTCAAAGGCAACTTAGCTATTACAAAGCTTAAAAGAGATTGAAAAATAAACTGGGACTACCACACTGCTAAAGTCTTCACCTAGTCAGCAACCCATCTTCTCCTCACAAACAACAAAAAAATCCAGTGTAGCTTAAATGGAAATAAGCTCCGCAAACCACTTTGCGGCTAACTCGGTGACTAAAGTAAAAACGCAGAAAATTATCTCAAAGGAATTTCAGAGAAGAAAGCAATTGATCGCTGTCATTGTTAGACCGTTGAGACTATTGTTCTCAGAATACTTTAGCCTCACTCAATTCTACCTTTCTGTGTTAGTTTTAAGTTCAAATTATTTTCCTTTATAGCTGTACTAGCCTATGCAGCCCTTTGCAAAGCACTGGAGCCGTGTAGATGAACCGCACTGATTTACATCATTTCAGAATATGACTCAAAAGGCTTTAAGCACCATGCTGAGATCGGATATGTAACATCTATACCAGAGCATCTAGGATTTGATTGCAATATAATGAAGAGTCATTTAAGTAATTACTTTTGCATAAATTACTCTATGCTGGTACATTCCAATCTATAATTGCAGCACATTACAAGCACCATGGTTACTAATCAAGGGGAGAAAGGAATTTGAGACCTGGAAAGAGCAAGAGAAATTAGGTAGAGCTAATGTATGGTTAGACTAAAGAACAAATTATTTATCTTACATCTTGACATGTAGTACGCATATAAGCACCAAGGTAAGAAAAAAGAACAAAAAGTGACATACCTACCTATCCCAGCTCAGGTAACACATACTTCCATGTGTCACAGAACATATAGACAAAATTACTAGATTAGATCAATATAATAAATTCTCTCATCATAGTTTAAATAAAACTATAAACCCAGATGCAAACATTGCCATATTCTGTAATTCCATAAAAATCCAATGTCCTTAAATGAAATTGTTCCATTCATTAGAGAAAACCCTGTGTTACAGATATAGCAGCCTCATAGCCTTGCTGTGTTTTAAGAAAGGAGTCTCTGGCCACAGCAAAGTCCTTATGCTGATTTCCAGCTGCAGAGGAAACCACTACAAAGGCCCCCTGGCAAATGCATGAGTGTAGCATGAAGTAGAACACTGGTAACCTGAGGGAAAGCCCACCCATTTTCCAGACAGAATGGGAGCAACAGCAGCTGCTGACTTCTGAGGCATATTTGCAAGCTTTTTATGATCCTGGCCCAAATAGCATGTGTTTCAGTCAAAGCAGTTTTGACTGGTGCTCAATTTTTGTTAGGAATACTTGGCACAGCAGCTCTCTTATGAAACTAAATGTCTTGTGACAGTAAGCGTAGCATGATGGAGGGAGCCTGGCAGAGACATCGAATGATCTTTGGCCCTCACACAGATGTGACATTTCCAGAAAAAAAAAACATTTTATTAGATAAGCCACTAGGGAACAATCCTTCAATAGGTGGCTACAGCCATGTTCTTCTGGCAAAGATAACCTTCTGAGAATGCAAACACAATTTAGGAGGATAAGTTCTGCAAAGCAAAGTAGAAACTGAAAAATGGAAAGAGGAACCATTAAAGGGGTGTTATATGCGGACTGGATGACTCCTGAGGTGTTACTTCACTAAGAACTGCCCTCAGCACTTACCCTGGTAAAGTACCAGCACTACCCACCAAGCTCAGCTGTACCACCATCCATATATCACCATTATTACAAATAATTATTACATACTCACAGACTCTATTAAAGGTAGAGTGGAATTTGATGTAAAAGTAGGCAAACTAAGAACAAAAGGAGGCTAATATAATATACCAACATTTTCAAAACAGCACAACTCCAGATGGTTTTCTTTTACAAATTTCATTTGCTATCCTGTCTCATATAAAAGCCTGCAAAGTTACAAAGTCTGTAACTTTACAAACTATGAAAAATAACACATGGGAGAACATATCATGTAATTGATAACACCTTCAGCCATCACCAGAAAAAAAATCATGACCATATATTCAGGAAACTAGGTCAAAGTCTGAACTGTTTTCCTATCATCTTGAATGAAAAGAGATGCAAAGTTCCTGCATAAGGCATGGTGAGAGTAATTATTAATTAAAAGACATAATTAATGAATACAACATAGAGTGAGAAATACAGGAAAGAAGAGGTTTTTTCCCCCTTCTACTTATAGGTTGTATTGGTGGGCTATGTTGTCAAGCAATCTCAAGTTAAAGCTAACGAAGTCTTCTGTGTGGGAATAGATTTATATACACATATCACACACATAGCTACATAACCACATATGGCTAAAGACAAGTTAATCTTTTTAATGAATCCAGCCCACAACAGTCTAATCATTACGAATTCTCTTTTTAAGAGAGATTATATTCAGTTGCAGAAAGACAGTGCAATCTCACTTGTAAAGTACTGCGAGCTTTAGCCTTTTTGAACTTGAAAATAAGGCCTATTGTTTTTCTCTCAAACTTTCAAGTCTCTTTGGGCCCAGATTTTAAATCTTTCTTGATGTTAATTTCTGCAGCTTAATTATGCTACCATGACTCCTCATCCCAACTAGACATATAGTGCACAAACCTACTGAGGAAACATCAATTCCTGGCAAGCACTCTTGGCAAAGGAGTGATCCTTCCCTCTTCATAGAGCCACTTCGAATATTAAGACTATGCACAGAAACACTAATGGGATGTCATGGGATGGTTAGGATTTGTTGGAAGCCCCCTTTGAAGCCAGTTTGAGTCGGGTTTTGAGCTTGGCCTTTTCCTTGAGATGAGCAAAAGCACAACAGAAAGACAAAGAAGAAACAAGAGAAAATTACAGGGATGGAAAAATATTTTATCAGAGTAACCCTCCAAACCTCTATCCCTTTAAAGCTATTCTGAACAGATGGATAAAGGTGTATCAAACCAAATGTGTTGCTTCAGGTGAAACCTGCATTAGATGTAGAAGTTGCTGCTACTCAGTAGTACTACAAGTAGCACAAAAATTGGCTTGCAATATACTTATAATTCTGAACCTTGCTGGTTCATATTGTGTGCATTTGACCCGCAGAATTTTCAGGCTAGTATTAGACTAAATCTTTATCAATATAGCCCAGCAGATATCATAACCTGTACATGATGAAGGAATTTTCACTCAGAGGGTAAATAAGTAAATGAGATAGTGACAAAACCAAAAGTTCATTAAGCAAGTAATGGTTCTCCAGTCATTATTACATCTTTTAGAATTATTTGTCTGTAAGGACAAGCTTCTGAAAATGAAGAAGTTAATTAATACAGGCACTTATGTAAGCTTAGACTTACCCTCTACTCTACAAAATCAGGTTTTTTGGTTTTTTTTTTTTTTTGCAAATTTCCCAGATGCTTTCACTGTTACATGTATTTGTATAGATAGATTGAATCATGAGTAATCATTTGCAGTCAACTTAGAAATAACTTAATCCTAGAAATCAGGCTGGTCATGATTGGTGAAAATCATCACTGAGATGTATATCAATCTCCCAACAGCTCTGCCTATGATATAGAAAATTCCTGAGAAATACAGCATTGAATACTTAGACTGTCCTAGTTATCATGCAGAGGAGGTTGTCAGCAATTGAAAGGGAAAAAAAACCAAACCAAGAATCCCAAGTTCTACTAACAGAAAACCCCTTGCTTTCTTTCTTCTTCCAATGAAAAAATACAGTCCAGCGCTAATAATATTTTTTCAGAAGTATATCAAATTCACTTATTTAACAGAGGCATTTAAGTAGTCAAATCAGTCATGGAAACTGTTAATTTTCCAAAAGAATGCCTCACCTTTTTAGTGCTGAATTATGGTATCTTCTGTAGATAAATAAAAATAAATTAGACATTATGTGGACTAGATATACTGCAGTTACAGGAAGAGCGGTATTTGCCCTGTAAATTGCTGCAGCACTATTTCCTTAATTTCAACTAATAATCATTGGCTAAACAAGATGAAGTCCTGATAGTATGCCTATCTTTGTATTATTAAGGCATTAAAAACCTTGTTATTACTAAGATGTCAAAAGCAAGACAAAATTATTTTCATTTGCCATTTGTCTTTCAGTGGTGGCAGAAAAGAAATGCTGAATTTTCTCTCAAAACCAATTTCAACTTTCAGATTATGCCACAACATATTGTTGCCTACACAGCATCTATTGTTTTCAATACCCACAATGAGCCACAAATGTTTTTTAGCTACAGATGTTAAGGGTACCTAAGATTTCATTTTAGAAGAGCACAGAAAACAAGCTAAGGTATTTCACCTCTTCCTCCCTAGAGAACAACTAGGCTGCATGTCATCTCTGCTCATCTCAGTTGTGAGCAGATTTTAATACACTGTCCATGTTACACCTGGGACAAGGTTTCAGTGGCCATGCAAAATAAATTTCTGGGCTTTTCTGGTTTATATTACATTTTTATATTACATTTATATGCTCTATTACTATTATAATAGCCTGCTCTGACCTACACAAGGATATATGAACTGTCAATGTTAGGTGAACAGAACAGATCAGGTAGGAGCAGCATTCCCTCGAGAATGGGGGGCAGGGAATCACTTGGGTTCACCATGTGACTTCTTGAATAAATCACAATTTCCAGTTTATGCAGCATATTATTTTTTCCAGCTCTTATTATTAACAATGATGGGTGTTTTATTTAAAATAAGCTCATAGAGTACTCAGAGAGAAAGCCATGAATAAGATTCAAAGTACTTGGTTTCTCACTAAAACAGAGATTTGAATTTTTATATTACATTACAGAGAACGGGAAGATTCATCACCTAACTCTGAGAAGGAGGACTGAAGTTTTAGTTACACACTGACACACACAGCCAGACCTCAGAGCTATCACACAGGTATTTTAAAATGTAACACTGCTAGAAATTGTATCATCATAAGTTGGTATAAAGCATATTCTTTAGAAATATCATCGTGGAAATAACTCAATTTCTCAGGCTCTCCAGTCCCAGCTGGTTGAAGATTACCACATAGTGAAAAAGCTTGCTGGAGATTCTGTTGGGGTGCTGCTAGTTTAAGTTCTGGTGCAACGAAAGGTGTTCATTATGAGGAAATTGAGGACAAGATGCTGCACCTGACATGATCGTCAGCTGCCAATCTATATGCTTTGATTCCCCACCGGTATGTGAGTTTTGGGCAAAGAGGAGAATTTTATACAAAATGCAAGCTCCAGTCACTGGTAGGAGATGGGCTTGCCAGAAGAAGAAAAGCAGATGTAAAATACTGACTTATCTGTACAACTCCAACTAGAAAACATAGCTTAATAAAATTGACATAGGAGCAAGAAAGGAAAGAGAAGGAAGAGAAAATGAAGAAAGGCAGTGCAAAAAGGTAAAAAGAGTGACCTTTTAAAAAGCTCATATGACCCTCATATGACCTGTATGTTTGAAATCTACACATGGCTTTGGATCTAATAGGCTGGAAACATATGACTCATGCCACTTGATTGACCTCTATGCACGGCGACTTGTAGCAGATGAGTGCAAACACTGAGTGACTGGGCTTTGCACAGGCAATCAACTGCTGAAGACGCAAAGAAACAGAAAGATGAGAACTTAAACAGCCACACAAAAAGCAAACCAGGTCACAATTAAAACATCAAGTTTGCGGTATCTGTCATGATTTAACATGCCAAAATTATAATTATTTTATTAACCAGTCTAATCAGATACCAAACTAGAAATATTTCCTAAAAAAACCCCTATCTATGAATGTTAAGGCAAGTTTCTTGTTGAAAATTGTAAGGACTTAACACCAAACAGAGAGAGTCTATGTTGCAAAGAGAGTATGAAAATATTTATGATTCCCAGTTGAAGACAATGTTTAATGAAGCTAGTAAAAATGCTGAATTGTTTCCTGACTTCAAACTCTCCAAGACATTTCAATAAACTTATGTCAAGAACAGCCTGCTTTGAACAATTATTAATACAATCCATTTCACTGCAGTCTTGGAAACAGGCGTTTCAGACTTTTATGGCCATATTTTCCAAGTCATATACACTTTATGCTACAAACACATCTGTTTGAAATTAACTCATGAATATGATTATTTAAAGTGTGCAATAAAGTCAAAGGGTCTAGCTGGCCATATGCTAACAACAGAACTGTACACCTGCCCTCAGCTTCACTATAGATCAGTTTATGCATCAAACTACAAAAGCCTGGGAAGTTTGGCTTTTTTTCTGGTTTTATTTTTCCCTCTTTATTTGTACACCGCTGACTTACACAATATAACAAACTTTGGGTCTGAGATAAATGTTTTCTCACATGGTTTTCAGCACGTGGAGAATACTATTAGGCAGGGCTTGCTTTTCAAAGCAACTCTGACAAATAATTGCCAGCATGCACTTAAATGTGTGTCAATCACAACAAACCTTAAAGTCTGTAAAAATGTAGAAACCATTCGTTATGTAATTTTATGTGAAACTACTCATGATTCACAGGGAAAAAATAAAACAAAACCCCAAAACAACCAATGCCAGAAAAGCTATATCCTATAATGGTCTGCTACCTAGTTACAATGAATCAAATGCAACTATGTGTGCTATCAAATATTTATGTTGATGTTTCATGTTTCCATGCTGCTCTTAATTAATTTAGCAGCAATATTCTTTAGAAATGCTGGTGCTGTGCTCAAGAGCTTTGTTCACCTTTTACTACTGAACACTACATGCCTAAAAACCCTAGGAAGCAAGTTTGATGTCTGAAAAAATACATAAAACACACTTAAAAGTTTGAAATCCCAGTGTTACCTGTGAAGTCAAGAGAATGAACTACAGAATATTTGAGGGTATTATTAAAAATTAAAGAAATAAAGTGACAGTATCACAGGAGGTATTTATCAGTATTTACATTATATCTATCAACTGAATCTGAAATATTTTCTCCTTCAAAGTACAAATGGAACCTTATTATTTCATAAGCATAGAAGACAATCAGAAATCATATCCAAATTTTTTTTTTTTTTTTTTTTTTTTTAGAGAATGCATGATATAATACTGAAACAGATTATGTAAATTGATTTTTTGGTACAAAATGAGATGCCCCTTTCCTGACTTCAAACATACTCTGACATGACCATTCAGAAATGAGATCCAGACAAAGCCCAGGACACACAATAATTACAATGTAAATACATTGCTATTATATTTGCCAAACCTTCAACTACTGCTGGTTAAAACCAGAGTTCACATCCCTTAGATAATGGTCCTTGGGGGTTTTTTTGTCCTTGAATTTGTCTAATGGCTTAGGATTTCTTTTTAAACCTATATAAACTTAAAGTATCTACATAATTTGACAAGAAGATTTACAATGTAAATATTTCTTGTGCAAAGAAGTGCCTAGGTTTTGTGTGCAAAATGTACTTGTGTGCAAGTTAAGTAAGTTTTTGGCTCTTATTTACAGCATTCTTAACATAAAACTAGGTCAAATAATAGTAGTTGAGATAATTTTGGTTAATTCTATTCTGGAGAACATATTACTAAACTACAACTACTGATATATATATATATATATATATATATATATATATATATATATATATATATATATATATATATATATATATATAGTTAATAACTGGACCTGAATTGTGTAATAACAGCAAATTTTCTTTTCAAAACTAAGACCGAGGATCTTCTGTTTGAAATGATAGCTAATGTATGTGAAAGATAAATCATAGTATTTAGCTTACATCAAAATAAATCTAGAAGAAACAGTATATTGTAATGACCATTGACATGCTGGGGGACCTGATCCTTTCATGTTACAAAGAGCCACATATCTACAAAGCCAATGTCTTGCATAGCTACACACTCTCAGGTGTTATGCTGTAATGAGGACAAATTTATTTAATATTCACTACTCTTCTTGTTTGCTCAGTAGAGAAGGTATTTGAACTCTAAAGTGTTCAAATGGACTTTACAGACTAATTTCCCTTGGGTAGTCTTTTTATTGAAATTCCTATAAATTGATACCAAATCAAGGGAATAAAAGGGGATGGGAAGAAATAAACAGTTGTAAAGCTTGCTGGTGTTCATGAACAGAAGAGTATTTTCTTTTCTAAGAGCACTGAAATTTCAGACATCAGAAGATTATTTGAATTTTAGCCCTAAATTAATTCTATCAGATGTTGTTTTCTTCTTACATTTGCACAGGTGAGAAAAAGACCAACTTTTAAATTATCAGTTTCCTTAATAGAAACAAAATGAACATTTATGAATGAGTTACTCGGTTACAAAACATGAAAAACTCAGAAACAGAAGGCAGTCCTGGCCCTGTATGGATCTCAGAGATACAGAAGATTTGTGACATAAGATCATCTATTGGAAGAACTGGCACAACAGGTTGCCTCTGGCAACTATAACGAAGTATATTAAACCACAACACATTTAGCCATACACACACTGGTGTGCAGAGAAGGAGGTTGGTTCTTTTCTTTAAAACTGAGTCTTGCATCAATCATCTTATATTCTCTAACATATGGTTTGTTTATTCTTACTTTCACATAAGCAACAATACAAATATCTGGATGTGGTGGCCTGGAACCCACTCACCAAATGAATTCTTCTCTAATACAAGAACAACACAACACAGAAAAATTAAAATTATAATCTACTGAAAAGGCAACAAAACAACACACCAATATACCACCTTGAACAGATAAAAGAGTAATACTTTGAAAGGCTTTCATGGTTATCTTAGTCTGATGGTCTTGTGATTGTTCTTATCTTCCAAGTTTTTCTTCTATTGTTCCACAATTCATCATTGCCTTGAAAAACAATTTCTCAGCATTTATAATGCTCCTGCAAGCAGAAATGCTTTTTGTTGCTGCCTAAGATTAATTTTTTACCCTACCCAGATAATCAGGTAGACGGAAGTCAAAGTTCTCTAAACAATCATGGTGAGCCAACAGGAAAAGAAAAAGGCAAAACTGAAGGCAGGGCTGAGGCCACCTCATCAATTAATTACATGTGTTTAGTTGGCAGAAGTTTAAGGTACTATATAGAAGAGACTCATGTAACTAAATGATTAAATATCTGTTGTTTTTAATGTTGACACTCTTGCAGTGACTTGTAGACAGTTCTTATCCCTAGATTTCCAAATGATGTAATGGGTAATATTGGAGCACACTGAAGAGCACCTCCCTAGTTATTTACATACAGCTTTTCACCATCCATTACCACTCAGATCTTGCAGTAAAAACCAACAAAAACACACAAATAAAACTCAAAAGCAATTAAGCAAAGAAGCCAAGTGTCTAGGGTTGTAGCCTTTGAGGGAAAAGCTGAGACATGTCTAACTTACTTTAACACTGTCTTTTTTTATGGAACAAAACAGCACACTTCCCCTCGCTCCTTTGCCTTCTTCCACTGCCTGCTTGGGCTACACGTTCCTGCAATGTATTTGTGTGATGTCTGCCTGGAGCAATGATATCCCAGTATTCTCTAGAACTCTGCTACCTTCCTTTGACCCTTCATTCATTCATCATGCTTTGATAGTGATTCCAAACCTTGGCTGTGATTGATAACAACAAAATAGCAAGTCTGGGAACAGAGCTTTGATATGAATTTAAAAAAGTTATTTATCAAGCTTCACTAGCCTGAGAAAACCCATGAGAGTTAGCTCTTGTGTAATACTAGGTCCTCACTTTGCCCTACAATTAGATCCAAGAGTCAGACCCATACTGATTTTGTCAACTCAAACTACTTCTTTAGAGGACCATTAATGAAATTTTTCATTTTCCCACAAGGACTATGATTTTTTTTTGTTTGTTTGTTTGTTTTCACCTTTTATTACTATGGGGAAGTTGAGAAAGTAGTTCTGATCCCAAGCTGTAATCTTTAATAGAAATCCTGCAAAAATGGATTTCAGAGTTGTGTGAAACATTACACAAAGGTTACCAGGGTTTTGTAATTTAAACTAGTCATTCACCTACACGATATTACAAATATGTTTGCTCTCCACAAATCTGGACTGAGATTTGTGCACAAAATGCATAAAATCTACTGGTAGGTGTCTTTTTACTTATCAGTATCTCTACTGCTCATTCTACTTTCGTGTAAGCATTTCTCAAAACTGCCCCAATGACTGAGGTGAATTGGGATCATCAGAAGATGGGATTCAAAAGCTAAATCCACATCTAAATGGAAAACTCAACAGCGTCTGGCTCCCAATTTCCTCCACTGCTCAATGCAACCACGCTCATGTCCTTTAAAAACAAACAAACAAACAAAACCTAACAAAAAAACCCCTTAAGTTTTCCATATCCTGCAGTAGATTTACAATTCACATTGATCTTGAAGGAAAAAGTCAAGTGCATCTAAAAAGCTGTAGTTGATGTTCCTCTTATGATTATGGCAGATGATTAAAAATATTGAACCTCACATACAACTAATTATTTGAAGCTGGCAGGACTACTAAAACCATGCAAAATTAATCACTTCCTTGTCTGTTGGACCAAGGAAAAGGTATAGACTTAGCAGTAAAGTTTTTTATATTTGATCCAAGTTCAACTCAATGGCCACAGATCCACAAACACCTCAACAGGATGAAGTCCTCTGGTGAGAAAAGTTGTGCTGCTGGAAAGCAATCATGAGACAGGGCTATGGGAACTACGACCCATAAATTAGCTGTCACTGACTTTATTCAGTAGAAATCCTTCAACATAGGAGTGTATCACTGCTGGAGCAATTACTTTTCAATGCTTTGTTGGGGATGTTTTAGTCCTTTTAAATCATTTTCTAACCCAGCAGGGTCACATTAACTCTGAGTGCTGGTTCTGTTGGAGCTTGTCCAACTGTAAGCTGAAATTCCCTGACCTCTGAGGCACAGAGAAGACCTGATAACATAATCTGCACTGATCACTTTTCCTAATTCAGCCTGTTTGTTTTTTTTTCCCCTTCATTTTCTAAAAAATGACCACAGTGTGTGTAACAGACTCTTTCAGACTCTTAAATTAACCTGGCTTGACCTCCAAAAGAGAAAAATGTTTTAAAGAGAGAAGGAGTAATTATTAAACTTTTTGTCTATGCTGCCTGTCAATTTGCATAGCATTATCTGTAATGTTTTGCAAACCTCTTTTTTGGGAGGTCATCTTGTTAAATCTGTCACAGGGCTGCCTCCATATCAGACTTAGGCGACACATTTGCATGACACAAGTCCCCAGCAATGGTGATAAATGTGTTTGTTTCTGGCAGTCCGACCACGCATATGCTTATTATGTATGTATGCATGCATTTACATTATTTAATCAGCTTCAGAGAAGAAAAAGAGGTCTCAGGCACTCAAGATATAGTTGGCTTTTGTATGTACTTACAGTCTGCTCGTGATAGTTGAAAGCAAGCATTATTTGCTGGCTGAGCCAGAAAGATCGTGAACTTCTTAGGGATTCAACACCTTTAGTATTGTCACTGTTTATTTACAGAGACCTATCCATGCAGATGGAATACCAATAGTATCTTTACCCTGTCTAAAAGTCTTCAACTGGAAAGCAAAACATAGTAAGTGACATCAAGTTCAAGGGAAGACAAATGTTGATAGCTGCACCTTTTGTACTAGAAATTTCCTTTGGCTAACAAAATACATGAAACCAGTGAGTGGATTCTGCACAACTCATCTGCTTTTATAAAGCATGAAAGATTGAATTAATTTTCACTTTAGGAATCTAGTCCATTGGCTGCCAGGACCACAAGGAATTGAGAGGAAAATCTACAGGCAGAGGTCAATCCTGTAAACCTACACAGACTGGAAAAAGAAGTTTCAGGCACATCCAGGAATAAATAAACCAATTAAAAACAAAACAAAACAAAAAACCAAAACAACAAACAAACAACCCCCCTACCACAAAAAAAACCAGATGTTATTCAGAATTTGACAATTAAAAGGTAAATTGCAAGTAAGCCATTTATTCTCCTGAGTATGAGAAAAAGGAACATGTGTATCTCAGCACTTCATAAATCCCAAAACTAGTATCAAATAACCTGTTTTAAGAACAGCATAAGTCTATAAACTGTATCAATTATCCTAGACCATTTGCATACTCATATTAGAAGATACCTCTGAGTCACAAGTTGCAGCTTGGAGAATGACTTGACTCTGAAGGCAGTAATAAGTTACCAAAGTCTGTAGATTATTTTTAATCATTTTCTGTTTCAAGTCAAGACCCACTGTCAAGTAAGAGCTTATGGAAATTTAGAGGAAAGCAAAATTAAGAACTCAGGTTTCCATGTTACCACATCAGAAAACTGTTTAATAGCAGAAGTTACAACAATGATTAACACAAAACACTACCTACAAAAAATCTTCCCTGAAAATATTACTTTCCCTTATAACTAGCAAATGACTGTTAAAAGCAGCAGCATGAATATTTACATAATTTATACTTAACTGGTGCAAAACTGCTAATTTCAACAGATTTGCACATATTTGAACAGTCGACACATCTAACATTTAACAGCTGATTCAAACCTACGTTTTCTGCATAATAGGTTTTGATAGAATAAAAATCACAACTAATCATTAATTTTTATGAAACAAAAAGACTTTCTATTTCTAACATAAAGCTATTTGGGTAATGTGGTATAATAATAAAAAAAGAATTTTTACCTTTTTTGCAGAAATAAATTTTTAGTTTCCAATAACAATTTGGTAAAACTCTTACAAACATAATAGATTTTTAAAAAGGAAGTTCCTCAGATAGTATCATGCAGTATCATGCATAGATTACCAGAAAGAAAAGGGGACCACATTCACACTACTCCTGATGAGCTGATCTGCCAAAGGTTGCAATGGAATCCGATTCCCTACTCTCTGATTATCCAAATACAACATTAATTTATGTTGCAAGATGAGCATACTGTAGACCAAGACAGAAGCATGTTCTGTTTATTTTCATACAGATAAAGTACTGTAACTACGGACTGGAAATCAATCATTTTTTATTTATACAGGCCACTGTGAGTATTTCTACTTGTACAGCACAAGGAGATGTAGTTTCAAAAGGGAACTGGGAGATACAGATCATCAACAAATTCTGTTAAATGTTAAGATATGACATCTCTCTCAGCACTTTGAAAATTGCCCACATCAAGTGTTTCTACCTCTAAAATGAGAATTTAAAATTACACTGTTTCCAATATGGCCATCAATCTTTCTCTCTTGGTTATGACTACAAATGTCTAAAATTTACGGATGCATTTTCTTAAGGGAGAAAACAAATATTCATTGGTCTGAATATACTGGTAAAGGGAAACATACAGCACCTATCATTTGTTAAGAAATATATTTATATATATCTATATATCTATGTATCACATGCTGGACTATGTAGCATATTGTTTAGCAGTGCTATTTCTGTTAAGAAATAATCCAACATATTCAGTACTAAGTCATGAATTCCAAGCCTTCCTTAACCTTACAGATGATTATTATGCTAATATTGACTCAGATTGTCTCTTAACAGTACTTTCCACCTTGTCAATATTTTAGAAATTAAACATCACAAGAGAAGAAACTCTTGAACTAGACTCTGTACCTCTTATCCTCATGAAGGTTCAAAGTGGTAGACCAAATGAATGGGTAAATTTGCCAAAAAATTAAAGTCTGAATATTGTTTAGGAGAGAACAACTCCTGTTTGCTATGAGTAAACTTTTGTGTCCAGTTTCATTACAAAAAGACTGTCACGCTTTCCTCTCAAAAGAAGCTAAGCAACGAAATCTTAACAGTAATGACAACGTAATGATACTAAGTAGACAATTTTTTAAAGAAAAATCCCAACTAGGAAAAAGAATATAAGTACTTACTATCCATTTAATAAAGTCTTTTGGAAATAGCTATTTGAGCAAAATTAGTGTTGTTTCTTTTTTTTTTTTTTATAGTTACGTTGAAGCAATCATGTAATTTTGCATGAATATGAAAACAAATTGGAGTACTGCTGCAGCTCCAGAAAGACTACTGTTTGACTTATGGAGGGTCTTCTGTCTTGCAAAGTGTCATCAGCTTACTATTCAAATTAATTAACCTGTCAGGCAGTAAATTCACTTTAAAGGAGAGAATGAGGGGTTGAAGCGGGGGAAGACAGTACACATGATTAAAGAGGCATGAGATATTTCATTTGAAATATCCCTATACCTCTAAATAGGGTCCAATTGACAAACAACTTGATCCAAAACTTTGATCACATATAAAGTTAATTTTTTGACCTGATCTGCTCAGAAACACTAGCAGGACAATTACCTTTGGACTTATACCTTGGAGCATTTTTGGACGTTGATTAAAGAGAGCAAAAAAGTCTTCAGTGTTCAGCCTTGTCTATGGAAAATGTAAGTCAGCCATTTTACTCACACTGACTGGGCTGTAAACTAACATAGCTGTGAGCGAAACAGAACTCTGCACCCAGACACGCTTCTTTTCCTCCCACAAAGAAGCTGGGTGAGGTTGGAGAATGTGCAATGGAGATAGAAAAACACTGAGCTGTAGGAGAGATGGAGCTGGTAACATTTTCTGGTAACATTATCATTCTCTCAGACATTTAGTTATTCCTAAAATTCTGCTTATATCTGAATCAACCTAACCCAGTAAATAAACTTGATAACAATCCCATCTTAATAAAAAAAGCCTATAAGGTAGAAAAAAGTCCCCCAAGTCTTCCATTTGTCAGAACTGATTCCTAGAGTAGGCTTATAAGCCATAAGTTTATGAGCCATAAGCTGAGAAGGGACAGACTATAATTTTTTAAAATTTTGCTTATGTTACAGGTTAAAACATACAGCATCTCAATTTCAAGGTCCCCAAGGAGACAAGGAAAAAAACATGTTCCACTCTCAATCACACAGATACTAAACTACTGGAAAATGTACATTCCAAGATAACTTTAAGGAGGTAATCTTTGGGTGATGATCTGAAAATCATTTTGACAGAGATCTCAGTTTCTAACCTGCTACACTGGGAGTGACATAAGTCGACAAAGTATGTTCTTTTGTGATTTTGAGAACATTACAACTTCATAAAGAGGTCAAGGAGCACTAGAGAAATCACAGACTTTGTTATCTATCACGTTGGTAAAGATGCTACCAAAATTAAACGGGAACTGTGAACGATTTATACACAATTTCCAATAACTATTTGGCTCAGATAGACCAAGTCACTTAGTCATTCCAGAAATATAGCAGAGTCTATACAGAAATCTGTAAGAGGATCATACAAAATAAGTCAATAATTGAATGAAGAGTCAATTTTTTATCAGATGAGTTCAAAATGACAAAACTAGGAACTGTAAAGAAAGAAAAGCAAGAACCCCTAGACACATTTAAATATTACAAGAAGAAACCCAAACCTTACTTCAAATTACTCTGAGATTAAAGAAAAAGTCTAATTAACTTAGCAAATATTTGTGCTGATTCAGGCTAGCTGTGATCCTTCAGGGGAGAACAGGGTGATGAATGTATTACTCACCTCCGGGCTCATGTGTGCTTAGTGAAGAGCAAAAGGTTGCATTTTTCAGAAGGGCACAGCCCTGGCACGATGAAGGGAAAGTCTTAGCAAAGACATGTGCTGATAGTAGTCTAAGTGTGACAGAGCAAGGATTTCAGAGCTGGGAAATGCCCATACTGAACTTCGTGGAGCTGGACACTGTCTCTATTTCTCTATTTTATGTATTCAATATATCTATGGTTGGACTAGATATTAATGGTCTTTTCCTACCTAAATGATTTTATGATTCTAAACATACTTTTCAGCGTGGAGTACATATACCTCGCTATACAAAGTTGCCTCTGAACACAAGCCACTTTTCAGCTCTTGTGACAATTCACTTCTGGATTCTGGGAACACGCCCTGATGCTGTAGGCTCGCATATAATAACATTTGTTTACATGTACCATGTGCATATTCTTTTTTACTATGCATGTCAGCCCTATTACCCTAAGAGAATACATATTTCTGTACTCCTTGGCATATTCTGTTTCCATCTGAAGCTCAAATATGGGGGTGAGGGGTGTGGGGTGCGGCACAGAGGGAAATCTAGTCTTGGTTATTTCCATCAATGGAAGAAAAAGCAGCAGTAGGATACTATGCAAAACAAACTGTCCCTGTGAAATTCCTGCCTACTGCAGATTCAGTTGGAAGAGTAAGCTTTGAATAAACTTCTCAATTTCTAACATTCTTCTTTGGAAAGTTGCCACAGATCAGAGTTTCCAAACCTCTGTGAAACACACAAACTGTTTATTTTTATTTTTCACGTCAAGATTATTGAATTATTCAAATCTGAAAATACATACCAGCAAGATACTCTTGCCTCTTTGCTGTGCTGTTTAATCATTTACCAAAGACATTTGATGCTGCAAGTTGTTGATGCCACCAATTAGATGATCACTCAACTTGTGCTTCCATGTCTTAATTCCACCCTCCCAGAAAACTCTCTCAAAGAGCCTAACTGCCTGCATCCTTTCCAAAGACTTTCTGAGCTCTCGCCCATTGCTAAGATGCTCTAAAATATTAAACACATGTTAAGTGGTCCAGGTCCTTCTTTAATATTTCTCCCACAACTTATCAGTTTTGTGCAGCAGAGGCCAGGAAAAAACAATGTCCCAGAGCTCTGTGTGGGTTTCTCCTCTTCCTTGTCCCATATTCTCAAATTTCCTCAAGTATAAGGATCCCTTATTTACTATTGTTACTTGCAGCTCTGAGCTACTAAACATAATTCTTTTATCATAGCATTCTTAATTATTTCCTTTCTATATAGAGGTATGTTATTTAAATTTATATTTAAATATGAAAAGTTGAATGCTAGTAACGATAAACTAAAAGTATCAGTGGCTTTCACTAGCTAAATCTTGTTCTGTATCTAGAGTCAATTTTATGGGGAGTGGAATGTGCTATTTCGCTGAATGAATGGCAGATCTATACAGTGAGCCCCCTTTTCGTTTTGGCTAAATTAGTGGCATGCCTTCATATGTAAAGATAACTATAATGCACTGAAGATGACTTCCAATTCACAAAAACACAGATGTCTGACTTTGGATCAAACAGGGACGAAATCATCTCCAAGGGGAAATGCATATTTCCACAGCATAACACATGCAAGGCTCTTCAACATCCAAGTAAAACTGACATTTGTTTCAGCAAAGTGCTGCAGATTCCGGGGAGTATGTCTTTTTGGCAGACCCCCATGATGAAACACAGAGCTTTACAGGATGACACTTAGATATCATTGATGTGTACGAGCACCCACTTAGCAATTCTCGTTAAGATCTTTGTCTACTGTATATCAGTAGCTAATATAATAAATTTTCTATGGCATATGTGCAATACAGAGTTGCAGTTTGCTGAACATTCAGCTTGTAGCAAGTGTAGCATGTCAATAATCCATGTTACTCTGAGTGGAGCATCAACAGATTAAAACATTCCCCAATTACGCCATGCAGCACAATAGACTATAACAGCTGTGAAGGAGCCATTGTGTCACTAGTAAGTGATTTTGTCATGGTCTGTCAGAGAATACTAAGGAAAATTCAAGTCTGTAGATTTCTGGTAAGATAAAATGAAACAGCTCATTCAAATACATATAAAGTCTCCTTGTCAGAGATTTACATGCTAAATTCCCCTTATGGGAATTAGCTCAATGAACCCCATACACACTTATGACAGCAGGATAGACCCTTGAGACAGTATAGCAACAAAAGATTTGGAAATTTGTTATTGAAAGAACATTGAGAATTTACTAGTAGGTAGGCTTGTTGTTTTTCATGGGTTCTTTTCTTTGATTGAAATAGCAAGCTGTTTTTAATCCTTTTGTAATCAAACACCCAAAAGGCACTGCTATTTATCTTGCAACACTTCAGCCAAGTAATTTCCTCCTCCCTGCCCTGTAAGACCTCCTTTGAAAAGCATCTATACTCTTAAAGCTCTCATGCTTCTTCCAAGTATAAAAGGGAACATTAGTAAATAGGTATATACTAAGTTTTTTTAACAAGTTAATCCTCAGGTCTTCCAGCAATGAGAGTATTTCCTGATACAAAAAAATAGGACTGATGGAGTCACCCTACAACAGCAAAGCATACTCATGATATCAGTGCAAGTAATGCTATCAGCATCATTTATAGAAAGTCCAGGGTGACTGTGCTCATTGTAGTTTGTAGCCTTTAACTATTCCTGCAAAAGGAAGATATTGAGAGCTAGGTCATGTGAAACAGAACCCAAAGTCACTCCTTCAACACCTGTGAATCCTCTAAGGTTATCACTGCAATGGGGTACAACAACACCTGTTACAGGCACATATTCCAGGGAAGAATTCAGCAATATTCAGATTTATCTTTTTGTCTTGTCTATGTTCTTTGAAATACAAGAAAACCAGCTATGTAAACAAGTCTTTTAAATAAGAAAATACTGGGGTATTTCTTGAAGACCTTGTTCATACTGCCTCCCTTTCATTTTTTTTTCTTTATACATTAATCTACTATGTTGTTCCATTTCATTGGAAGCCTCCAATAAGATTTAAAAAAAATATGACATCTCTCATGTAAATTTTTTTTCTTCTTTAAACAGATGGTCCCACATTACAGCCCACTCTGTTTAGATTCACACAAAACCTAAATAAATCTTGGGTAACGTACTCATTTTAAATAGTTTGTTAAGACAAACTGAGCTAAGGTAAGACATCTTTAGTGTGCTGTTGTATACCAGATACAACATGGCAGGGAATTTTTACCAAATCTGTATCTCACACTGGCTTGGAAGTAACACTGGGTGTTTTGCTTTGGGCACCCATTACTACAGGCTTGTGTTTCCTTCTAAAAAAGTTTGTTGCTAAGTCTTTCCATTAAATTTTATGCAAACAAAACACAAATATGTCACCTCATTTCAACTTGTACATTTTTGATTCATGAGAACAATGGAAAAAAGAAAGTTAGTTGCCATGAGCAGTCTGACAACGTCAGACTGTCAGAAAACACATTAAATTAGAAGTTTGTATAGTTTCTGGCCTCACATAACAAAGCAGAGAACAGCTTTGGCCGCAGGGCCATTCTAATACAGAAAGATGTGTTTTAATAATGGATGCAAAGTATTTTATCAGCACAGCAAGGAGGGATGAGGGTGGGAAGATGATGAATGACTTAAAATTCTGCAGGGGGTTTCTACTGATGTAGTTGTTTAGAAAGATGCTATGCTCTGTCACACTGCTTTCCTTTTCTCCAGGCTATAATGAATTGAGTGCAGCTAGGGAATCATAACCTCATGCAAGAGCACGGCATGGTCTTATCTATCTTTAAGATCTAGTGCTTTACTATCTTTAGTCATGTGGCATCAGCTCAGAAGATGAATTTCTTCAAAAGAACCAAGTCAGAGTCTAGACCCTTTCCCTGCAAGAAATGCTGTTTAGATTAGCAATCACAACACAACCTTTTCACTACACTCGAGACAGAGTCTATTAGGATACATCAGATGTGTTTCAGATTCTTTACACGCACTGCAAAACACCAGGACCTTTTCGTTAACTACTCAATACTAAATATTCAAGGGACTAATTATCTATAATTACCGCTCATGAGCAAGATCAACTACACCCACCTTACGTGTTTTTGTTCAAAGACTTTCTTCTTTTGATTTAACAACTAAGGTGCACTTGTCTCATTTGCAATTTATTCCATGGCAGTGTTCTACCTAGTGCCTAACCTAGATATTGACCCTTAATATCAGCATTAAAAGCAGCTGAACTTATATGTATGTACATATTCTATTTAAGAACAATTCACATCGCTGTCAGCGATCCCAGAAATGCACATTTACGTTTCAGTTTCTTTAGTACCCAACTAAAACGAACAAAATAAAAGCCAAAACTTCTAAAAGAAATACCTAAAGGTTGGATGTGAAAACCTGAACTTCACTTTTTTTTTATATATTTAGCCTCCATTTATGGAATATGAGGAAGCTTACACCATTTTAGAATCAACATTTTTGTATTTACTGTACAACAAAAGTCACAAGGGCTTGGATTTTTCCTTTCCTCTGATTGCAGCTAAAGAAATACACAAACCAAAATGCTGTGTTTCAACAATACATATTTCTGTTTTATATCACAGGCAGTAAAGGGTGGACTTTAACCCTGATTTCAAAAGAACCATTGTACATTTTTTCAGCTTACTTTTGCTCATAACTTCTTAAGAAAAGAGTACTTCACTAGTTTTTAGTAAGGCTATTCCATAGGTGTTCCAAGGATATAGCTGAAAAGATCCAAGAGAAATTAACTTTGGAATGTATAATCAAAGAAACCATTTCCCATATAGCACCTTGGAGCATGTCACTATTAAATGACACGAGCAACACTCCTAATAAATAACAAACGGCAAATGCTGTGGCTAAAGCACACAGGTATTAGAGAAAACATGAAATCAGAGGGTTTGCAGGGAGCAAACCACAGGAACACCAAGTGTTGCACACAACATGTATCAGGTGTCAGGGACTTCCCAGAGCACACACTGAACGCTAATACTGGTGTCATTATATGGTGTCTCATTCAGCTGCAGATTGGAGCAAAACAGCAGAACCTGAGTCACAAACCACAACCCTCATAGAAAATGATACATAAAATATCAAGGGGGTCACAATCATAGAAGACAGTTTAACAACATTTGAAATAGAATGATATTAAATTAAGCTGGCTTTTGATTGCAAGACCTGGAAACCACAGTAAAAGCTGCATTACAAGGTTAGAGGCAGAGCGGAGCTGTAACACAGAGAGCCCGAGCCAGCACTGCTGCCTGTGCAAATGAGTGTAGTTTCCAGTCTTTCACTCCAGCTGGAAATCTGACTCCTGGCCTTTCTGAAGGCAAAAGATCCAGCCCATTATGTCCTTTGTACATTTATCTTGCAGAAAGTGCATGAACAACACAGAGTCTCTAGTAACAGGTTATGCTTTTGAGGTCTAAACAGCTACATAGCCAGCCATTCTCCGACTGAATACATTGTGTTTAACTGGATTTGAATACAGTGGAGGAGATAACATCATTTCATCTATTGAACTGTTAAAGGTCTTTTATTGCAATTTTTAGGGAAATACATGCTTATATTAGATTTCAGAGAGTAAAAGGATGTGTTGACAAAGGGCACATTTATTAGAGGAGACCTAATTGCATACTTGACCTTATATATGTGCTGTTTTAATGGCAAATAAAAATATGCCAAGCATTTTATATTTTTCAGAACAAGAGCCAAAGGCAACAGAAGAATCAAACTCCAAGCACAGAGAAACCTTTTCTTTTTCCCTCGTTTCTTCATGGCTCAAACAACCTCTGGATGCCCTCAGATTTAAATATCTGCATACTAATAAATAAAACGTTTTACAGAAGAGGAGCTCTGCTCTCTGCAGTCCCAGTTGTCTCACCCACCAGTCTGCATATATATTGCATTCTCATGCATCTCAATGGTAAAACAACTGTCCTTAGAACTAGTGGGCAAATTTGGTAAAAATGATATTATAGTTAAACTGTTTGCACCTTCCTATCTCAATTTTGTTGAATTTCCTACGAAACCTTGCCTTTCCTACATGTGCACAGCAAAGTAACATGACATACTGAGGGAAATCACCTCCAATCATTTCTAGTTAACCACTATGCCTCTCAGTAACTGCTAAAATCACAGGGGCTGCAAGAGCCTAAATTGTCCTCCCAGGCTTTGGAGGGAGATAATACACGTATTGATAATTTGCCTGTATTGCAAAATCCTTTTTGAGGATAAAAAAAAACCAAAACAAAGCAACATCTACATTCACGCAAGAACAGAAAACTGAATTGGGAGAAAAATCACAACATTGATCTCTCCTCTGCTTGAACATGATCACCACAACCATGTACTCATCAGTCCCAGAGTCACTCTGCTCATCTTAGAAGTCCTCAATAAACCAGTCCCCAGGGAAATGAAGGGGATAAAACTCAGCCCACAGTCATGTCCAGCTCCATTCACCAACAAGGGAAAAGTGTGGGTATTTAAGAAGAAACCTACCTGTACCAGGTACCAGAATTTTCCTCCCAGTGTAAAAGGGGAGGATGTGAACTACTTATTTAAAGATTAGATACTGTGTGATTCTTGTTGTGTGAGCAAAGATCATGTCAGTAACCAAACAGAAATGAAAACAAAGATTATGTGGACAAGCAACCTGTGAGGCATCAGCAGCTGTAATTCAAAACAAAAAGGGTAATGTCTTCCTGGTTTCACAAATCACCAGGAAGATTCTTCCTCAGGAAGAAGAAACTTATTACATTGGTGCACAGTAGCTCCTGACAACCTGGGTTAAAAAAGCCTGGATATAATTCAAAGCAGACTATCACAGAAGATGGAGAACCGGTACATGCAAATCTGGATATTCAATCCAATACATCAGTCATTAGGATTGTTCCAGTTTATTACCATATGCTAAAGATTTATACCAAACCTAGGTCTTAATCCCAGAAGATATCTGACTTGCTGAAGAATTTGGAAAAGAAGAAACATAAAAGCTACCAAAACAATAAACACATCTTTTGCTGTATTCCCTCTATTTTCACTCTTGACTTGTGCATGGGTTGTACGTGGGGTTCAACAGTAAGAGCTCTGTGTGAATGTGCGATTGTAAAACCTCCTGAGACTGGCAGCCACTAAGCAGGTGCGTGCTTTGCATGCCTCCTCCTCTATTAACACAAAAAAACTTTGGGGCAAAGTGACATATTTGCCACAGTCAGGCATTAGAATTATTAAATAAGCAGGCATTTGAATACTAGCAAAATACCTAAAGATCCCAACTGTTTTTCCAGGTGAATATTAACTACGCTTCTTCCTGTGAGAATGCCAACATGTACTAAAAATAATACTTTCTCGCTCCTTGCAACACCGTCAGCAGATATATAGACTGAAATTCCAGTATGTGACAGAAATTGTATTTTTGTATTCTCAGAGGTTTGAAAGTATGGAAAACAGTAAGAATCACAAGGTAATATAATATACCAATAATATTTGAGCCTAAAATAATGCCTTGTATTGTAAAAATAATGCACAAATGTTACTTAATTCTAGGAGCATTTTAATAAGCAAGCACATATTTTTCTTTACAAAGAGAATTATGCTTTTCAAGTCAGACAAAGACACCCAGACTTCAACTTATGCCTTTTTAAATCTCTCAGTCAGTTGTGTATTAACCAATTCCATACATTTATTCTACTATCTTGTATTTTGAGACTTCACAGGGAAGGAAAGGTTTGCTTTGCTCAGCCAGTCGGTTGGCTTGATTTATTTTTCAAGGATTATCTGTAATTTGCATTTATTCTTTCATATTTTATCAGCAGTATTAGTCAGCTCTTCCATTCTGTCTACTTGCCCTTCAAAGTTTACTATGAATGAATGAGCAGATCATTTAATTAAGAAACAAACAAACAAACAAACAAACCACCCCCAAAAAACCAAACTAACAACAGACCATTCCCAAAATGGGGAGGGAGGGAAGGAAAGTCTATGTTAACGATCCATGTATTATTTTTCACTTTCATGAAACCAGGCCAAACTATGCATTAAGATCCAATGAAAGTTGACGGTGAAAAACAGACAAGGCAGATTAAAATATTGTAAGGTTTCTACCACTGTGAAAGGATACACGAAGAATATGGAACAGCAAAAGGAGATTAAGAAAGAAATTACTTAAGAGAAGAATAATTAAAAAGTTGATATGTGCCAAGGCTGGAACTGCAGCTTATCTGAACAGTCTTAAGCTGCTATAAGTAAGCAACCAGGCAAACAAACAAAATCTACTTCTGTTGATTTCCTAATCACTTAACTGAAAGAAATCTCTTCAGTCCCTGAAAGTTCACTTAATAGTAGAATGGGTACTTTGTAGTTTTTAGGTGTATTTAAAAAAATCCTGGAGGTATAGGAGTGACTCTGAACATGTTGGATGGAACACGGAGTGTAACATGGTCTGAACGGAGAATGACTGTAAGCAACTTGTTTCAGACACAGCAGGGATGGATGCCTGAAATTGGAAATTTCTCAGAATCTTAGGGGTCTCCAGAAAGATAATCAGTAACAGCAGGAAAACTTCATTTCTCCCTCCTTCATCTCCATTAATTAAACCAACACTTCAGTGTGTTAAAAAATGCTATGATTTCATCAATCTAAACGGCAGAGCTCTGTTATCCCAACCAAACAAACTGAGCTCATGAACTGAATCCTCTGAGGACAACTAAACAGAACCTATAACCATGTGGATAAGCTACCTGAGTTGATGTCTAATTTAACAGCCAGTGTAGCCCTCTTTTCAGGGGTCAGGCTGAACTGTAGATCTGATTTTGAGGAATTACAGTATTTCATAGTCAAGCAAGTGGAAGTAATATTGTGAGCAACCGAAATCCCCACTCCAGAGAGAAAAAAAAAGCTTTCACGTTGACATGTTACCATTTATGAAATACTTAGCTACACTGTATCTGCACTTTCTAATGAAATTCAAGCACTAAAAAAGAAAAGTACTGTCAATTTATCCCTCCGCTAAGTGCTACTTTGTAAGGTTTTTTATTCTCTCAATGTTTTCCAGTTCCTTAATTCCAGACTCTGTTGCTAATACCTACACTTTGAATTTTGTCACATAGTAGGGTGCATCAGCATCAACAGAAACAGGACAACTAAACTGTTCCTATAATGAATGCTTTGCAGAATTGTATTTTAGAAACTTGTCTGTTCTCTTACCAAATTTCAAAGTATACTTTAAAGGAGTTATAATTTTATTGTGGTTTTCTCCCATGGAAAAAAATATTGTTTCCATATACTAAAAACCCTCTTTTATACACTTTCTGTACCTATTCATAGAAAGCTTTCAGAAGAAACCTCTTTCTCAGTGATGGTTACAGAAGTCAGTATATAACACATGATTTTTTAAGACCATAAACATAACTAAGAATGTCTTTTTTTTTTTCCCCTATGGTAAACTTTTATTTAAGTCTAGCTCAGAGAATTCTAGGAATATTTTAATTAAAGCCTACTCTGTGTTACAAGCTGTCTTACATGTAAATTCAAGGATAACTGCTGAAAGTGGGAAAATATGCTGTAGAAAGTCTTTGATGCTTAAACAGCCAATAGGGGTACAAGTCTCTTTAAGCTATTTAATTGTAAATTGCAAAAACTGTTTAATATCATTGCTATATATAGTAAGTTGTTTTATGCACAAATATGTCAAGGTCATTTGGTGCCATTACGAAGAAGTCATTTCAGTATGAATGTTATTAATTGGAGGATTAATCAGTCATACAGCAATGCTTAAGCAACTTCTTCATAAACCTTGCAAATTCCAGGGTCACCTCTCTAAATATATAAAAAGGACAATGACTTCTTTCCCAATTTATAAATCTCACAAGGGCACTAAGTCTAGTCCTACCTATCCATTTATGAGGGATTTCTTCCTCTACAGAGGAAATAACTTCATAATTTTCAAGCAACAAATAAAACAGCGACTCTTACTAACACACTCTGTTCTCAGAAGGTTATTTCTTGCCTGTTACTTATCAGAAGCCCTTACTATGATCTCATAAATTGAGTATGTTCACCATTATTTGCTATAGTTTATCTATGAGAAATTGAAAAGAATCAAGTGTGGAAAAGCACCTTTAAACAAGTATACCATTTCCAGGTGAATAGTCTCTATAAATTTTAAAAATAATCAAAACTATAACTAATTATGGACAATAAAAAACCCAATAGTGACTAAAGTAATGAAAGATGCATTACTGACAGATTCAAGAAATGACTGAAACTTGGCCTACCCTTTATGCTTTGCTAGTATTTAAAGATTTGTAGGAAAAAACCACAAACAAACAAATGACGAAAGCCCAAATAAACCCCAAAGTCAAACCCATGAGCATAATGTGAAGTCTCTAGAAAAGAATGAGAACCTTAGGACTTAAAAACTATTTTATCCCCACTTCAACCTCCTATTTCTTTCCAAAGGCCACTAAGATTGGAAGAACAAAACCAGCACAGATGTTAATCACTGGTGTTAACTTCCAAATCCTATATACTGAGTTAACACACTCCAGAAGATAAAATGTAATCCAAAAGAAATCACTGCTCTGGTTACTGACTAGTGTTTGTGTACATCTCTTTTTAAAGCTTGAAAAAATTTTCAGCTTTCACTTTACATTGGGACATCTGATACTGCTCTGGGAAGGGAATCATTTTTGGGCCACAGATGATGAAAAAAAAATCGAAGCAGTTTTTAAGCTGTTCATATTGCATTTTTAGAAACTAATAAGAGAAATTTTACTATATTGGATCATTTTTTTTTCCTAACCACAGTCAATTAAGACTAAAACTCTTTAGAGTAAAATGAATAAGCTTTGAATGAACACCTAAAATGTGCAATTAGGATGTAATTGAGGCAAAATGTGAAAAGATATGTATTTTAAATTTTTGAAATTCATAAAAAGCCTATTTTCTTTCCCAGTTTCTACCTATGCAAAATAGAGAAGAACAAAACAATATTAGGTCAAATAACAAGAAGAGGAGCTCTACATTTTAAAGTATGAACAAAAAAATCAGCAGATATTAAAAATTAATTATTCAATCGTTGTCTACTCTATTGCTATTTTAAACACCACTCATTGAAACACCATTAACCTGGTTTTTTACCCTCAGAAGTAACGACCTTCTCAAGCTAAAAAGCACAGGTCAGATTTAACTGTGTAGAGATTGCAATGAAGCCCATACAAGTTCATATTGTTCCATTAGGCCATTAGGCCTAAGGTTGGTTCCTTTGAAAATATGGAATCACAGGCTTTCAGCTCACTGAGAAATGAGTCATTAGGTAATATGCAGAGTTCATAAACATTGGCAGCATCCACCTATATGGAATACAAAACCCCTTAAGAAATTAAATAGGCATTATAATAACAGTCATACTTTCATATAAAACTTTATATACACACCTGTATTTCAAACTGTTACTCCCTACCCATTTTTCTTCCACTGATTATTTTTTCCTGTAACACCACAACACACCTTCAATACACACATATTTATAGAGGCTGTATCTTCCAAAATGGCCTATTTCTGCTCCCCTCTCTTCCGCCCTGTATCTATCGCAAATGAAAATCCATAACTCTTCTCCAGGCGGCTTTAAATAACCTCCCCCTTTCCCTTCATGCAGCTGAGGAGAAGCTAAAAGCTAGGAAAGCAAAGCATCAATTCCTAACATCAGATACAGCTGGTAAGTCAGTCTTATCATATTAAGCCCCTATATAAAACGGGGCAACTTGCCTAAGCTTATGCTGGGACATTTTCTAGGCAGAAGGATATAGTGCACGTGTAAACTAATGATTACCTGGATATGACAACTCCTTGGTTTTAAGACTGCAACTGTTTTTCAAAATCCACACCTGAGCTCAAGGCAGTAATTCATGTGCTATATTAGAGAGAAACTTCATCACACACAGCTTTACCTAAAAGAGAACTGGTATTGGCAGGATGAGTTTGCTCATTTTGGACTGCTTTAATACGTGACATCATGACATAAAGTGCCTTTTCACTCAGAGATGGGTGTGCTGGGGTTTTTTTCCTCTGCCCATTTCACATCTACTTTTTAGAGGACTTGATGAGTCACACCAAGACAGACAACTTAGATAAATTGGATCATAGCCAGTAATACACATCTCACAGCTGCTCTCTACCTCTGCAACAGAAACATCCTTCATCATAAGATCTGTTAAAATAAGCTGTCAATAAAAATTCCCTGAATTTATCTGGGAAAGAGTTGCTGGCAGAAAAGGCCAGTGCAATAAAACTAGAGATAGCCACTGCAGCATCAGCCAGCATTCAGTGAGGGAACAGAATCAAATCGCTCCTTTACATTTAATTAGGATTAGGGAGAAGAAAATACAGGGCCAAATATTCAGTGTTTGTAAATCACCTGAGCTCCACTAAGCTTTACACCTGCTGACATCCACCAACAATACAAGTGTCTTTCTCTGGAAATGAAATGCTATATACGCTGATCTGGAAGAGAGAGGAAGGTGTTTATATACTTCTTAACATCCTGTATATCCAATACATCCATATACACTAGCCTACCCTGCGCAGACTAGCAATTTCCAAACAGAAAATGCCAGACCCTGGTCCTGCATGTGGTATCTAGTTTAACTGCAGGCAAGAAGCTGTACTGCCTGAGCTGCTCTACTGCTGGGTGTGAAACAGCATACTATTTCTCTATGCACTGCACAGATAAAGGAAAAACCTTAACAGTTAGTCTTGTTGCAAAACCACTAATAAAGTAATTTTACATGTGATGGAAATAAGGCAGTGAGACAGTAAGTAAATTGTCCAGCCGCAGGCAGAGCCAGAAGTAGAAAAGAGATTTTCAATTCCCAATCTGTTGCTGTCACTTCTAGACCATATTTTCATCTTCTTAATTGTCCACTATTGATCTCTGTATAGAGCTCCTTTCAAACTCCATACGTCTTAAGCAGAAAAGACAACACTAGATGATCTTTATTGGCATGAAGGCACTCCATTGTCTTGGACTGATCTACTAAGAACAAAACAATGTTCAAAACAATCCAGCCCTAGGCATTATAGCTGAGGAAAAAGTGATTCATCTTCTATTCCTCCAAGGTTTCACAATACTACTTTTTGCTTATAAAAAATTACTAATAAGCATTTCTAGAACTGCATCCCTACCGCTTAGACGTGAGCTAGGAAGACACAAAAAAAAAAATACACCCAAAAAGCTAGTTACAAAAAGAGATACTTCCAGAACTTTGAAGCACCTTGTTGCTCTACAAGCTTATGAAGTCTCAAGATTCAAGTAACTTACCGACTCCACAGAAGTCCTGTTCAAATTGGGTGGACAGAAGAGATCTGGTTCTTTAAAATAAGTGGGCAGAGCCGCATCTCTTTGTTTAAAACTAAGTACCAGTGAAGTCCTCAAAATCAAATTTAAAGAATACTGAAGTGTGCACGTCTCGGAGGCTCCTTAACAAGGGATGACAATCATTCAGACACCACAGAGGATTAGTTTGATTAGTACACAGCTTCATACCCTGCCTCTCCAAGAGCCTGGACAAGAGGGGACACTGCATTAGCTAAGAACGTCTACCATTCTTCACTGAAGACTATGGAACCTAGTGAAACATGAGTGCTTTTTATCAGTTAGGTTGTTTGTAGAAAAAAGTTTTCACTTCTCAAATTAGCTGCTAACTGAAGGCATAGTCACATGATAGTTTGAAAACAGATTTTAATGTCTGAGGTTTGATTGCAAGGCTGCCATGGATTACATTGGTCAGTGTTACTTCCCACTGCCAGTGGTTAGGGGGCTTGCACAGAATATTAAACTCAGGTTCTCCCCTTCTCATTGGAGTGAGTTGAAGCTGTAGGTCCCACTGTAAACATCTGGCTATTTCACAGGTCTGGGTAAGGTGCTTGGTGCTCTCGATTTCTCCCACTGACAGCGTTCTTTAAAAAAATGGCCCTGAATATTTTAAAGTAAAATGACTGCAAGTCAGCCAATCGTGTTCCATTCCTTTTAAATTGACCATGGATTTGGCCTCTGCATTTGTCTTTGGTCATCCTGTTCACTTAGAGATGAAACACGGCAACCCACTCATAGTGTGCAATCTCTGCATATTCCTTTCTGAAGAGCTGTAGTATAACTTGTTTTTATTTACCATGAATTCCTTTTTCTAATAACTGATGTGAATCCTTCCCTCTATACATAATCCTTACTCAAAGAGACAAACAAAGTTTCAGTGCTTTCTTATTGTGTATTTTATTCTTGCACTGTAAATCAATGTATTTTGCTTTAAGGCATTTTCCTTCACATTCTTTTAACCAGAAATGAGCTGACTGTTCATCAGTAGCTGTGGGATACAGCAAAGAGAGAGCAAAATGAACTTCAGGGCTATGCACTTCTTCCTTTGGGAATGAGGGAACAAATCCAATAAAAGACTTGCACATCTTTTATCTAACTTTCCAAAGACTGCATCACAGAGCACAAACAACATTCAGGGTACTCTACCCTGGAAATGGGCAGATTTCATTATTCCACTGACACTACAAACTGAGCAAGAAATGGTCTGAAGTCTTCAGACTGATCATATAGCTGCCAAAATTTCACCAAGAGAAGCACACTGAAAACGGTGTCAATCCCTGCCACACTGCAGGTTCCATCATGTGAGACACTCTGAAATTAGATAGTCGACCAGTCACAGTAGTCTCCTGGTAAGGCCCCTACCTATTCCCTGTTTGCCCAACACTGTAATGTTCATTCTTTTGGTTTCACAGTGAAACACAGCAAAAAGTAGAAGAGGCAGCAGTGATGCTCTTCCTACTATTCTTGCATGAGCAATAGCCAAGTGTTGGGAATTCATACTGAGAAAAGGACAGCTCTTGGTTCATTGCTCTTTAGCTAGAGGTGGGCTTAACTATGCATCTACCAAGGGAAAAATGACCCATGCAGCATGCTGAATAAGGAGCTAGGAGGTGCAGCACAGTAAATCAAAGTTTGCGAAGTAGAGGGAAGTAGCACAACTTCATAATTAAGAACTTACATGAAAGAAGTTATCCTGATCCTTTTTCCCTGGAGTGCCTCATGCATCATCCAACAACTAGCAAGTTGACAAGTTTAGACCTGGCAAGTCTAAAGCAAAGCTAGAAGAGGAGTCAGGCCTCCTATGTGCTAAAAATCAAGCACTGGTCAGTATGTGAGTGCTCATTTCCCAGGAGTAACATTCCATCCCACAATCTCACTAAAGCCCTTCAAGCCTGTTCTCCACTCGTCTGAGTGAGATCAGTTCAGTTCCATGCTTACTTTCCATAAGCCTCTTAATAATGACATTACTCAATGTCCATTTTTTTGCCAGTAAAATATTGATGGAATTATTAAATAAATTTTAGAAACAGCTTGTGGAAAATAATGCTATGCCTTTGAACTGTACAGCATTTATACCAAATTCCTTTCATTATGTATATGTTTTCTACTTTGTAATTAAAACAACCTTAAAAGTAGTCTGCTAGCTTTTATGCTCAAGCTCTCTAAACTATTTTCTTCCATGAGAAATAACAGCCTTCCATTTATATAGCGTCGTTATACGAGAATTTTCATGTTAAAGAAGAAAAATGTTGCACAAATGCACAGGCATTTTTGGCCACAGAACTAATACACAAAGTCATTAAGTTTTCTTACTGAAATTTGGTATGCACCAACAATGCTGATGAAGATATTATGAGTTCTTATACTGATAAAAAGAGTTTAGGAAGTTTTACGTTAGGCAGAGACAATACTCAGTAGTCTTTAGAACTATCCAGCTTCAGGAGATTCTTTGACTGCTGGACTCCTGTGAATAGTATTTCCAGCATTACATTTCCTTATTATTTCCAGCATTACATTTGCCTTATGGTTGAAATTTCATTGAAGTTATGATTACACATAAACATATGTGTGTGTCTGTGTTTATCACTAGAAACTGTAGCATGAGCCACCTTCTGTACTAGCTGTAGAAAAATAAATTTCGTTCCTCATGCTGATACCTTCAGGGACTCGTATAAAAACAGTATCTCTTGCTGATCACAGGCAAACATATAATAAAGAGAATGCATAATTTTGGGTGTCCATGACACTATTTCATCTTATATATAAAGATGAAAAATTATTCTCCATAAATATAAAAAAAACCAAAGCAAACAAAAAGATTAAGACTATAATAAATGATACTTTTGAAATAAAAAGGTCCGAGAAACATTACAGGAATATCTCCTTTAACATAGGTAAGCTAGTAGAACTATTATTGCCACAAGAGAAGATTTTTATTTGACTATGTCATTTTACATCAGAAAGGCTCATTAAACCACCACTTCCAGCCACCCTTCCCTGTCAGGAACATATCGGTTTCACTGGACTTTTTTTCACTGAAGATTTTTTTCAGGCTCAGAGAAAAGAACAAGTGATGCAGTACCACCAGGGTTTGAAGAGTTTCCAAGTTGTTCTCTTGAATTCATGTATGCCTTATTAATGTCAGTAAATTAATGGACATTACAGGTTAGGTATTCATTGTACTCTACTGACTTCTGCATTTTGTAGCTAGCTAGCCTAAGCTCTCTGCAGGGCTCTAGATTTATTGGACCCCTCTGACAATGTCCTTTCCAATTTATCACCTCTACTACTTTTGGGGTGTGGGGGGGGGGGAATCAACTGTCTTTACTGGCCTACCTCTACTAGATCTGGCTGGGATGGAGTTAATTTTATTCACAGCAGCTCCTATGGTGCTGTTGAAGTTCTGTGACAAGAACAAGGTTTTAACAAGCTAATGTTTTAACTCTTGTTGAATAGTGCTTGCACAGCATCAAGGCTTTCTCTGCTTCTCACTCTGCTCTCCCAGTGAACAGAGTAAGTGCTGAGCAAAAGGTTGAGACAGGGCACAACCAGGCAGATGGTACAAATCAACCAAAAAGATATCCCATACCCTATAACATTATGCTCAGTAAAAGAGGTAAGTTAGCCATCTTTTTCTTGAGAACTGGCTGGGCATTCAGTGACTGATTGCTTTTGCATCCCTGGTATTTTTTTTCATTCTCTTTTCTTCCACTTTTTTCTCAACTCAAACTTGATTTTACTCTTCCTTTTCTCTTTCCCCCTCCCACTGCAAGGGTGGGGGACAAGGGAAGGACAGGTTGGGGGCAGTGAGCAAGCAGCTGTGGGGTGCTCAGCTGCCTACTGGGGTTAACCCTCAACACCCCTGTAGTTCAGTGATACAAAAGAATTGTTTCCTGCTCATGTCTGCTGCCTGACACTTCAGTCAGAAGAGAGTGAAGGATTTGCCTGCTCAAAACTGTCATAGCGTGTCAGAGAGAAGAAGAATAAAATGGTGAGTGGTAATCTCAGTACCACCAAGAGTAGAAGACTTAGACATGCAATGAATAACTGACTACTGCTGCTGCACCTTTTGAAATGGCATCTAGTTCTATGTGAAGACAAAGACACAGGAGATTTCCCTATTTTGTCTAGTGGCTTGTGTCACCACTGCATTAACAAATCATCATCATTATATCTTTTGAATTTACCTGCCTTTAGCCCTACACCCTTACTTTTCCTTCTGTTTTCCTCTTCTAATTAGAAAAATATATCCTGTCTTTTTCTTGAGAAGATGTTTAGGCTTTGTACTTCCATACTCACCTCTCTATTTCCTTAAAAAAAGTCCACCAAACAAAACACCACAACCAACAACAACACAAAAAAATAACTACAAAAACGAATCTGATGATATTTATTTTATCACTAAATATATTTTTCTCATTCCTTCAACCTTCCTTTGTATCTCATTTTTGAAGTTAGAAATGAAGGCACCATCAGACTAGTTGCCACAAATTCAATGCTATGATTCAAAATATGGGTCAGATGCCCAATGTGATACCCAAAAAATATTGGTAATTTGGTATTTCAAAAGGACAATTTCCCAAAGGATTCCTTATTACTTTAAAAAGCTTCGAAGGAAAACTTTCAGAAACTCTGACTTCATTAGATTGGTTTATTAGATGACATCCTAAAATTTCTGATGACTTTCAAATTGCTCCATAATACTATACTGATGGGGAAAATCACAGGGAGGTAGGCAGATTAAAAAATGGTCCTGTATTTCAGACAGTGATTTATACTTACAGATCCTTGAATCTTTTCTCACACTGTAAATCTTTTCACTTCACTGTGCCTTATCTTCCCACATGTTGTAACATTATATATAGGTAGAGAGGCACCAAACATCTGTATTCAAGAATATTCAACGTGAAAATACTCTTTGCTATCATTTCAGCATTAAGAAGATTCAGTATTTTTGATCTCCTAAAATGAGACCAGAAGTTGACATGAACTGGCTGTGGTACTTCAGGGACTTTTGTAACCTGAGAGTACAGAGCAAAGTGTTTCAGCACATTCAAATTTCAGAGCTTCACATGAAGCAACAGGAGTGTATCCTACTGCTCTCTCCCCAGTGCTGAAACAGCCTTCAAAAGCAACAGGTTTTTTGGTAAGAAGGTTAAGGGATTACATCAGCAGTTTATATCTTAGCCTCTTGTAACCATCTTTTAATGTTCAACAGGGATGGAAATTTCCTACCTATACACTGTAAATATACACAGTATAAGTATTTAAATGTGAATTCGCATATATTGTGCCTCGACTTTGTAAAACTAGTAAACTCTCATTCTTAAAATCCACACAAAAAAACAGCACTCAAATTACAAGCAGTAGAGCCTACTAGGAATAAGCTATATTAAATACCTTCTGCTTAGACATAATGAATTATACTTTCAGAGACAGACAATGGAAAGGGCTTCCTGTAATTGTTTCACTGACAAAAAAGGTTCCACTCATAAAATGGATAAGACTAAGCTGAGAACGAGATAGCTTAAAGATTTAAGTAAAGAATTCTTTCCAAGGGAGATTCACTGCCAATAAACCATTACTATTATCTGTTATTTGTGATTTGCAACATAGTGATTTTACCAATAGATCAGTTTACTGATCTGAAACTAAAACTTCTGCACTCTTGAAGTCAGAAACTCATTTTTAAATGAACTGCATCTTATGTGTGTTTCTCTAAAAAGCCTCTTTCAAAACACAGGAGGGGAAGATTTGACTGGATAAATGTTTCTGTTACCCACGAACAAACACAACACAAAGCTATTTATATTATCTTGCCTACACAGCACAGTATAACATTTTCCTCCTATATAATAGCATACTCTGCATTCACAGAACAGAGATATTATATGTTATGACAGAACTGTTTTATCCTGTTCAAAAAATGACATGCATCAATGGGAAAATATCAAAGGAGCACAAGGAGAAGATTTTTTATTATTACAGACATGGTAGTCTGTTGTAAATTAGCGAGGCCATTATAAGCCAGAGCACCAATATGAGCTCCCTGACAGAAGCCCATTTCAGAAGCTGGTGACATTTTGATTAATGCCATATAATAACACTCCATTTTACATGCTATATATCTTTAGAAAAGAATTGCGCCTTGGACGGGATTTCACCTTAGTTCTTACCAGACGACACTAAGAAGCTGGGTATATACCTCAGTTAAATGTTTGATTACGGTTACTAATTGCTGCTCAAATTAAGACAAAGAACAAAAAGTCTAATAGCTGCATTTTGGAATAAAGAGTTTCTTATTTTTATACCGTGTCAACAAATGCACAAAAAACATCCAGTGAGCTAGAAGCATTAATAAGAGATAATATGTTTTCAGAAGTTAAAACAATCCAGTTGATTGCATTAAGCACAGCTTGTGCTTGCAAATTTTCCTGGATGTTTTTTGCTGGAAACTGTTTCATAGGTGATAATTTTCTGTAATGGCTTCATTGTTTCATACAAAAGCAAGTCAGGGCCTTATTAGAAGAGCTGCATCAGGGATCTGAGATGTAACACTACTGAGTCACAAACACACTGTGTGGTTTGTAATGCCTGCATTAAATTTGGGATTACTAATCTTGGTTGATTACTAAAAATTACTGAGTTTGAGCTGCAGAGATAGGCATCAAAACCAGGTAGAAAACAAGACATAGCTACCACGTTTTAAATAATACAGAAAGAAATATTTAAAAAGAGATTTCCTATTTACCTGACACACCTAAGGGAAGGAGTTCAATCCCATTTTAGGAATAAGTGACAAGGAATAAGAAATACCATGCCCAATGCCACATACAATCTGTAACTTAACAAAAGGAGGCTGATGTAGAATTTCATAATTCATCTGCCTTCAACTTCCTAAATCAGGTCCTTGATCGTGCAACAGCACTTGCACCAACCTCATCCTCACAGCTGCCCTTCCCACCTCTCTGTCTGGATGCTGGAAAGGCAAGACAAAAATAAAAAAATACAAGTGCTTTTCATCATATGGGTAATCTAGTAAAATCCAGTAGAAAAATATAATTTATTTTCAGGAAACAGGATGACAACATTGTACATTTCAAAATAATACAGCTTTCACATGCCTTTTGCCAACAGCCAGAGTAAGGCACTCTGAAGAAGGTGAGACACATGTGTGGGTTGCTGATTCAAGTGAAGCCAGCGAGACACATCAGTGTCCCCGAGGTGAAACTTAGCAGGCTTGCATGGTTTTTATTTGGCTTCTTTAATTTGAAGTCAGCTGGGTTGATCAGTTTTGAGAGACAAAATGCTTTTATATAGTGTGTTTTATAAAACTGGCAGATACGGAGCACCAATCGTATTTGAGACACGCAGAGTGCAGGCTATGTCCAGAGATTGTAAACAGAACATATTGTCGTCTGTAAGCCTTGAAAATTTGTGTGTCAGTAAGAACTTCCAGAAAAGTGAGAAAGAACAATCAACTCTCCTTCAAGACTGATCCCCAGCCATATGATGCGGATGACTGTGAACATCTCACACAGTTTGCACCGCTTCCCTTACAGGAAAAACATACACAAAGAAATTAATTTCAATTGGTAAGCAAAGTACTGTCTGAGGAGTGTTGAATTTAGACATATGATATCATGTATACTCACAGTGCTCCTTTTAACTGCGGCTTTGTTTGAAGTACATTTGTTATTGCTTTTTGGGACTTTGCAGTGGCTCAAGCTTCGATTTCTTTACAGCTTTCCCCAATGATACTGCCCTCAGGCTCATACTGGTGTTCTCCCTCCTTACAACTTATGCAGTTAGATCAAATTCCTTATGTTGGGTCAGCCCAAGCCTGTGTATTTAACTGTCTCTTGGGTGAACAGTGTCAGACAAGGAGAGATTAATGTATTATCACACGGCTTTTGATTTAAAATTAGCTTACCTATTGAATCTCTTTCAACTGGCCTTTTGAAAAGGATAATATATTCAAACCTCCGAGCAAAGATGGCTCCTCTGGCATTGATTGAAATAAAAGAGCAGTTTTGCTCCAAGAGGATTCCCTTTCTGACCCTTCTTTCACTCAAGACTTATGCCTGCAAATTTTGGTAACCTGACGCAAACCTCTAGCTTGTAGTCATTAACCTCATGAACCAAAGAAGGGTGCAACTTGGCAAGAGAAGTACCTATTTTACACTTTCCTTCCATCAGCAAATCCCTCATTTTGTTTAATTTTCCAATCACTGTTCATTTATGCCTTACAAGCTAATCTCTTCACTCACAAAAGAAATAATTAAAAGACTGCATTCATATACAAATAATGTTCAAATTGATTGTGAGTGGAAGTCAGTTTGTGCTTTGACTTAATTATGTAAATGAACAGCAGAAAGAGTCAGACAGGTGAAGACCACAGGATTTGATACACAAGCATGTTAGTTTACCTAGCTGAGTTTCTTTCTGCTTTGATGCACTCATACAGAGAATTGACAATTATTTGACAATTAAAAGTTTGTATTAATCCCATTACAGCCCATACCACAGGACCATGTAGACAAGAATACTATGCACTAGGAGTGAAGACTATACAAAAAACTCAAACTATACAAAATTAATCTATCACACCAAAAAGGACTGGTAATTAAATTTGCATAGAATCATGTTAAAATCTTACTGATGTCATATGCCCACAACAATATACCTGCTTTTACAAAAATAAAAGGGTAAGCTGTATGATGGATCCTCTACTTTCCCCTACAGGTATGCTGATAATTTTGGAGATGAAGATTTCCTACTGGCAAGTGATTTAGGGCCAAAATTAACACTAGGTGTGATAAAAATATTTAATGAAAATAGGACTTTTAGAATGCCTTTAAAAAATAAAAGAAGAGCAAAGAATGGAGAATTGTGAGCTACAGCCTATTTAGGATCTTACTGAAACTTTCTTCAAACTCTAGCTAATGTTCAACAGCAAGTACATTTACTACTCCCTCAGTTGCCAGCATTATTGTAGCTGTTTCTCATTGAAGTTACAGAAATCAGAAAGTGCATCATTAGGGGATATCAGCAGGAAATCTCCTTCCCACAGTGAAACTCTTCTACTTCTATTTCCTTTGATAGACTGAGATTCTGAAAAAAGAAAGCTTGAGATTGCTGACTCTTCAAATGCACAGCACAAGTGAAAGCGTTCCGCTTAAAAAGCAATGCCCCACAACATTTTTTTTTCCAAGTACTTGAGGATGGACTGAATGCTTACAATACAGCTGTGAAACATTCATGCTTGCTTCAGTCATGGTGAGCTTGCAAGATTCAAAGGCCCTCGGGCCTTAAAAGACCATCAAAAATACTGGTTGGGAATGGATTTTATTACTAGGAAAACAGACCTCCCAGATTCACAAGTTGCTCAAAATAAGATACCAAAAAAATCTACCCTCACGTTGCAGTATCTGCCATGTTTTTGCAGTAGATAAAACTGTTTTTGCTTCAAGCAGATATAGTACTAAGAAGTTTGAAGTTTGAGATGTTTTATCACATGGTATGAAGTAGGCTTTAGCATTTTTAATGGAACAGTTGATTTCAGAGTGTACACAGTATTTCCTTTTTATCATAGCCTGCAAGTGACAGGAAGCTCATCTTTAGTTTTAAAACCTCCTTTACTGTGATATTTTTCAATTATTTTTTTTTTAAATCTTTCATTTCCAGCATTTTTATAATTATGTGTTTCAAGATGAATGTGAATTACCATATGGTTTAAAATGCAGCAATTTTGAGTGAGGCACACCTGGCTAAGTTAGGATAATGGCATTTTTGTCTGTATCATATTCAGTGCTTAACTCATAATCAAAAACTAGTAGGGATCCCATAAAATTCTTGATGAGCTGTAAATGAGCCTCCATCAATCCACAACCCTAAAGCAAAATCTACTTTGTTGCTTCAACAGTTTTACATGTGCCACCCTATGTGAGGGTAGTAAATTGGTGATAGATCCTATATGGGTCAAGTTCTTCACACTGACTATCTTTGAGACTCAATAGCTGACTTAAGGAACCAGAAACCTAGTGCTTGCATGCACAAGTGTCTGTGATACCGTCTTCTCAGTTTGCATCCACAATTTGTACGGACATACAAATTTCCTCATAAAGAATGACGAAAGATTTTAACTATTTTGGTAAGTCTTACACACCAGGTTATAAGAAACATCCTGCCCAGATGCTTATATGTCAAAGCATCTAAAAGTGCCTAAAACTATTACAAAAATCATACTGCATCCCGAGACATTTTGTTACTGCACTTCCATATTTGCCACCCTGAACAGCATGGTGCTATTAGTGCACAGGGCCAGTTAGAATTCATAAATTATATGCCATCACTCTTACTTTTCTAGCTCAGCACACACCTGACACAATCTCGAAACACCCAATTAAGTGCAAAGTACAGTACCAGAAACACAGTGGAAGAAAAGGCATCTTTGCAATAATAACTTATTGGTAGCAGGATCTTGGTCTAAAAAGTCTACAAAAGTCTAAACTGCTCCCTCAGTGCAGTTTTTTCTTGACATGGAGCAAGTGCCTGAGAAACACTGCAAAATTCAAGGAGACAGAAAGAAAGAGATGGCCTGACACAGGAAGAAAAGGAAGAACCTAGAGCCCATGCCATTCCTCCCACCTCTGTGGAGGGCAAAGCAACAAGAGACCTCCTGGCCTCTCCATAGGGAGAGGGCTTTATCTAGTGGGCTGCAGTCACGCACTTTCACAGCATGAATGCCTTAACTGGAAGGCATGCTACTCATGTTTCTTAAAAATTATTAAATGAAGTAGAAACATTACTCTGCAGCAAGACTGTGTCGCTCCTAAGGACCTAAGCACAGATGAAAGAGTAAAACTTCATTTAAAATTCTGCATTATGTCAGAATAACCTCTGTGTGTCCCAAGATCACTTTATAAGTGAATATATAATCATGAATTTACCAACAAAATTTTATCAGGTCATCTATTTCTCTACAAACTACTTTTCTTTAAGCTGAAAGAATACAAGTAAAACTAAACACAAGAAGCCTTAACTTGTTTATCTGTACAACAATTAGATACTCTCTGCCAAATTTGTGTGCTTACCTTTGAAATGCAAATAGAAAGGGGGAAATATATGAAATATCAGAGAAAGTCTCAATGCATTTATGCTGTCTGTAAGTGAAGCAGCACCTAAATTCCTAGCTGTATGCCAACCCACTCAAGCAACAGTTTCACCAATATCATTCTCATGAGAAATGTTTTGCAGGACTGGAGATGCTCCAGCACAAATACCACAGTAAAGCTGAAGACCTCTGCAGGGAAAGCTTCTCTTTGTAAAGGAAAACGTTAGAGAGCTAAATTTTAATTCTACTTTCATATTTAAATTACTATTAAAAAAGGAGAATATTTTGCATTTTTATAACACCTAATTTATAGGAATTTCAAAACACTCTGCACCTATGAATAAATTCCATTTCTTACCTCCCATGAAGTGTGTGAACATTACTCGCATTTTAAATAGCAGAAGCTTAAGGTTCTGACATTAAGCTATTTACCATAGGTTACAAAGAAAGAATAAGGAGGAGAGACAATAAATGCTATAACCCTCTCAGCTCCTCTCCTCCCGGCTACTCAACACTATGCTTCCTAGAAAAAATTAAAAATATAGCTCTATTAAAAAAATTAATTAAAGTTTGTATTTGCTCTCTACATTGAAAGAAATATCCCTCTGACATAAAAGGGAATGCACAGCTTTAGCAGAGGGGAAAGGATAAGTCAGCATGTTCTCAAGGTCTTCCTTTCAGTAGTCTTTTCCCAGCTGCAGTTCATTTGTCTTCAAAATATTCTTCCAGCATAATTGATTCCAAATCATCCTGATAAATAACAAACTGTTCTATTTCTTCTCAGTAGGAACACTGAAGCACAAAAGCCACACAAGCTTATGCAAAGGTACCTTAGGGCTCACTGTGAAACATGGAATTAGCTAGGGATGAACAAATATAATTATTTGTTTTGATGGTATAAGTGAAAAATAGTTAAAGTAGTTTTATGTGTGTGATTTTAGGTCAGTCTGGGGTTCTTTTTTTCATCTATTGCTGTAGTAGAGGAAAAAGGCAAGAAAATGAAAAAATAAACATGAAATTAAATGATAATACATTTCAGTTACTAGAACTGCTAATAAATTTGACTTTTTCCAATATAAAAAAATATAATTAATAAGAGATCATATGTTATTGGGGTTTTTTAAATTGAAAACAATTTTGTATTTTAAAATATTTCTGCTATCTTCACTCTAGTTTGAAGTCTGTCCAAACTAAACTTAAAGATCCAGCTTTCAGACATCACCTTCAGGGACTGTAACTATCAAGGAGGTAAGAGGGCCACTGAGTAAAGAGCCTCCTATCCTAGCTCAAAAGCCACCTGTACTTAACCCCATAACTTCCTTCTGAGGGCTATAGCCTTTGGTGCTCAAATCGACTGACCCTGCCATGTGCTTCAAAAACATTTAGATGTGTTTTTCTGCCATACTTTCTGCATCAGGGAACCCAGTAGATAAGAGAAAGACCTACGTGAATCACACCTGTTGCATACAGCTGTGAAAAGGGGGGAATTGGTGACATCTGGGCCTTCAGTTCCAGGGTTGCAGATGTTACGGTGTGGGCTAAAGCTGACCTGGAAATCACACACACATTCTTGTTGAATGCTTTGCATTTCTTCTGACAATAGCAAATACATGGATAGCCAAAAGGAACAAAGATAATCCGAAGAGATCACACCCTTATCACATCAATTTTCTTTTGGAAGAAATTGCAGGAAGTATAGATTTCCAAGACCGGATCAAAAAAGGCAGAAATATGTCTGAGATGTGCAACAACCATATAAGCCAGAAAAGTCAAGTTGCTAGTTACAAAACTGTTTAGACCAAACTGAAAGATTTTTGTAGCTATGAAAGTCAGCCTAATCACATTATTTCAGGGATTCTCCTCAAAATATTTTACTGGCCATTTCCTTTATAACCAGGGTATATAGTCTACGTCCCCCTTTATAACTTTGGTTAATATGTTTCAAAAATTTCAGCTGGATTCCACCTGAGTTTATGTGTAAAATAATATTAATATAAAAGCTCTCTTCTGAAGCAGAACATTAACTGTGAACCTCTTCAAGAGGGCCATACCAGGGCCAAAGGGTCAACTTTCAACTGCTTTAATCAAACACCAAGGTGACAGGGAGCAAGAAAGATCGGCGAACTTTGCTCCTAAATACAGCATCAAACACACACACATTACTTTCTTAGAAGCAGATAAACTAGTAGATTTCAGTGTGTCAGAGTAATATTTAGATTGTCATGAGTGATTGTGGATTGAGCCCAGAAATGAGATACTATTGAATGAGAAATTTTAAAACACCAAAATCTTAGAAAGAATATATATAGGGAATTATTCCCATTCATCTAAAATAATATCTCTATTTGTCATGAAACAACATTTGGGCTCGATATTTACTCAGGACATAATTATCCTTATTTACTATATGAGCCTGGGACAACGAAACAAAAAAGCACAGTTCTACCAGTTCTAGTAGCAAAGCTTGTTTTCTATAATTTGGAGTATTGCATTTTCTCATACAGTGTATTGCCCTGCATTCACCACTACCCTGTACCTGTTCCAGCCCAGTTACAAAAAGTAGAAACATCCATCATTGGGGAAGGCATTCCTGCATGGGATACAGAGCTGATGAAACCATCCTACACTACACAAGCTTTCTGGGACCAGAAAAGGAAAGTTAGAACATTTGCCCACAAATTTTTCTGAAAGGTGACTGCACAGGACCTTAAACCCCAACCTCATCATCACCAGCCAGCTGCTGGACACAGTGCTTCAAGCAGTGATTGAAAGTACCTGAAATATCAGCACATGGGAACTAGACTTTGGGGTTTTTTTTGAGAAACTGCTGTTTTCCACTGAGGCTGATACTTTGCTTTGGGCCTAGAAGCTATTTATCTTCAAGCTAACACAGAGAATCCCAAAAAGCAAAGAAAATTCAACAAGTGGAAAGGAAGTAGCACGGGTATAAAAAGACCCCAGTCCCACAGAACCTACCTGTTTCATGAAGCTTGAAAGGATTTCTTATTTTCACTGCTGTCTTAACAACAGACAAATTTAGCTATCACCCATCTAATGCATCTCCCTCTTACTTATCATCTGTAAGCTAGACTTTGAGGTCCAAAGCATGAGAAAACACCTTCATTGACCAGTCTATACAGTGCTAAAGCTCTACAGTTTCATCGGACCTATATAAGAATATTGTTAATTTCCTAGTGGTTAGGCATTTGTGCTTTTCTTTACACCTAAATTGGAAACTATGTATTTCAAAACCTTAGTTATTTCACCCTTCACAGGAATAATTCTGGGAAGTTCTACAACCACTATGTACAGCATTAATGATTTATCAGTCTTTTCCCTTTTTTTTTTTTTTTTTTTTAATCCCTCTAATGAAAAGAAAAAAATATGCATTTAAGTGTTCCCTGATTCAGGATCTATTTACTAATGGAAGACAAAGTGTAACTCAAAAAAAACCCCCAAAATATGATACATGTGGTTTTGTTCTCAAAAAACAGCAGGGGTGCTTGTTGCTTGTCTACTTAAGTACATTTCAGATCATTCTAAGTATTTAATAACAAGACATAACGGGCAAAAGCAGAAAAAATGTATAAATATTTTAACAGAGTACCATTTTTATTTACTTCATTTTTGAAACTGCTTTTTTTAGCAGGTGGGAGGCCTTAACTACCCTCATTGTAAGGGTAAATTATAATTAAATCTGTCATTTACATATGAGAGTAAACCAAGGATATTTTTGCAGGGAATATACAGTTCTGACAGCTAGGTGCTCCTTTAAACACTTCACTTGTTTTCACTCTCATACCCTACAGTCTACAAAACAGAAACACGAGAAAAAAATGCCATCACTATAATTAGTGAGAAAGGGTTTAATTTTTCATGCATCTTAGCCCTATTCTGCAGGAGATGACATCAAGCACCTCAAGAACTGCATCATGCCAGCAATCCTCAGCAAACTGATGTCACGTGTATGTTGATACCACTCACCACCATCCTGGAGGGCATCAGCACCTTTAAGGAGTGAGATCTTGATGCAAATAGGAAGATGATTTTCTGTGTAGCAGTGGCAGGGGCGGAGAAGAACAGCAACATTACTACTGCATTCTGCTCTCCTTATGGTTTATGCAAAGAGGAATGGCATTTTCTTTGCAAAATACAAACAGCCAGTCAATTTCAGGAAAAGTAATTAAGCCTCCTCTAGCTGCCAGCCATGTTTGTTTCTGGACAAATATTTCAGTTATGTTTTGTAAAAGGGTAGTGATGATTTTGGGGGGATGCTTTTCTTTATCTAACCCCCCGAAATTTCTACATAAAATGAGCTACAGAACTCTGCAACAAGCTTTCTAACGAATGCCTCCAATACCTCAAGGGAAAAAAAAAGCCAAACCAAACCTGCTACATCTCATGAATTCACATATGAAGACTTCCTAGAAAAGGCTTTCATTTCAAATTCATGAGATGCTTTATGAAACAAAGGCTTTCAACATTTCTTTTGTATGATTCCAGTTTGTAAGATGAAGCTATAGGGATGAGCAAAAAGACTGCTGAATAGGTTAAGAGAATAGCTAAGAACATCCTTTGCTCACCAACTTGACTTGTCATAATATGTCATTGCTTTAGGACAAAACAAATCATGTCTCGTTGCATTGTTGATATGATTTTAACCTCAGGATAAACATCTGGACCAACTCTCAGCATCATTATGATTTGTTGTCTCTATTATTCCAGAATCCACAGTTCGAGAGCAAGACCACAGTAACACTAAACCACTGGGTGTTCACAAAACAAAAAGGCTGTCTCTTTCCCAAAAAACTGCAGATATTTGAACAAAAAGACAGAAAATATAAAAAAGCCCCAAACAATAAAAAATCTCAATGGCATAGAACAAATGAGAATGGTATAGCTGCACTCTTCCTATTGTCTCCTTTTAAATCATCATTTCCATCTTTTCATGTCTCTTCCTAGTACACAGAAAGGTATTTCTAGTTGAGGAGGGTCTTTAGGAAGCCTTCTGAAATAGCATAAATTTTACTGTAACTTCTACCACACAGAAAAAGCCTATTAACCACATCTGCAGGCAAAACACCTTGAGAAACACCTGAATCGTGAAAGAATGAATGTGACTGACCAACAAGGAATGTACCCATTCCCTCTCCCAGGAGGTGAAACCAAGGCACAAACCTAAAGCAGGCACTCAAATACCAGAAATTTTCCTCAGTCCCTCTAAATGTTCATTAAACAGATCTTTTCTAAATTTTTCAAATCAAAAGCTGAACAGCCCGCCTGCAGTGTTTCTTCTGCTGAGCATAATCACTGAGCATATTTACAATGTGTTGTAACCGTGACTTTAGCCCATTATCACCATTAGGTTTAAAAAGCAATCTAATGTTATAGTAAAATTTTCTCCTATATTTTATCTATGTGATTATCACCAAAACTGAAAAGAAACTGTAACTGAAGACCATGCAACTTCCTTAACATAATTTGAGACTAACCACTAACATAGAGAAGTCCACTGGCATAACAGAGGCTTTAGCATAAGACCCAGCCTAAAGAGGAGAGGGGCAAGAAATCTGTGCCAGCCCCTAGATTAGCCACATGGATATCTATTTATCTTCACAGATACAAGGTATATTATACTAGCTCTTCCTCTTATGAAAGAGATTCTTGATTTGTTCTGGGAGTTGGGGCACGGGAGTGTTTTTTAAAAGGTTTTTCTGAGCCTTAAAAAATATTTGTTCTTCCACCTTTCCAAGTCAGAGGACAATGAGATCATATTTTGTGTCTTAGAAGTCTGTAAGCCCTCCTTTGATAAATCATTAGGTTTATGCACAAGCACTGAACAGTACCACTTGACAAGTTTATTGTCAAAAAACTTGTTTTCTCCCTAGCAGGTCCAGCTTAGGAATGCATGTACAATGCAGTCATTAAGTGAACTGGAATTCAACTGAATTAAAAGGAAACTTGTGAATCCAAGTACTAGTATAAATTCTTATCATTATTATAAAATTTCTGCATCACTGACTTCCTGAACTATTAAAAAAAAAAAAAAAACCAAAACAAATTACTTCTTCCCTGTCCCTCATTTCACACAGGACAAGCTTCTTTTCTCTAGTATAACAAGGGGTATGCCAAATTATTTGAACTGCCAACTCAGTTTTGACAAATTTTCCTGCGAAATTGGGATTACTGTCATCACTGATCATAGAACCAGACACTAAGTCTAAAAGAATGATGATATGTCTTCATCAGCACAACTTAGAGTGAAGGAAAGCATTCAAATGACTATTCTGTTTAGATGTATGCATTCCTCATGATATTTAAAATGAAGACGGATTGATTTCAGCACTTTCACAAAATTTGCAATGGGGATGTACTGAGAAGGAAAGAGAAATACTCATCTTTGTGACCTAGGAGGCTAAGATCCATACCAGTGAAAGACTTGTGAGTCTCTGAGTTGTGGTTAGCACTTTGCAGGAGGTCTAGCATCAAACAAGCTTCCCCAGTTATCTAAGAGGGACCCTGCAGGGAAACGTTACTATTTGCTGCCTCTGTCCTGGATAGAAATCAGCTCACGCATGCCACTACATCATACATCACAATTTCATTTCAAACCACATTATTTCTCCAGCTCACAAAAAAAGTCTGAAACGGAAAACAGGAGAACACGAACTAAGTAATATTGACAGGTTCAATTTAATAGACTAAAGTTTTATGAGGATTGTAAATCAGAGTCATTCAGACTTTGAGGGCATCTGACAAATATTTCAGACCTCCTAAAAGAACACTTGAAGAGATTAATCAGCTGAAACATCATTGTGAGTCCTGAATACAAACTGATCATTAAATACAGTGGCAGGGGGTGTCTTCCTCTATGTCCGTAAACCCACACTTCCACTGATACTAATGGAGAGAACAGTCTAATTAGTGTTGTATATTTATCTATTTATTTTTTTAGTCTTGGGATTTCTTGAACAAATTTAATTAAACTGTGCCTGTGCTTTCACACTTTGAGAGCTTGCCATGGGTGGGTTGAAATGTGTATACTTGATAGTCTGTTCCACTTGCTTAGCAGTCTTGGAGGGAGGAGGCAAAAGAAAGCATGTCTGCTGAGTCACTTTGACTAAAACCTGCATTTCTGCTTCACTCAAAATTTACATAAGATCATTAAACTTGTTTGTTTGATTACAAAAGGACAGAAACTGATTTTAATTCCAATAATCTGGTCACTCCACATTAGCACTATATATAGAGGACATGATGACACCATTTTTCCCTTTCTTTTTTGTTTTGCAATGTAAAGTAGGTTACTTACCTCTGCATAGGTTTGTAATATATCAGTACTAGCTTACAAGCTGAAAGCCTACTATGACCTTGACAAGTAGTTAAGAATATACAACACAGTTTTTAATTCAATGTTATCTAATTGCCAACTCTATTTTCTGGAACAGCCATTATTTCTCTGTCACATTTTTTTCACTGTGAACTCCAAAGTGGGTAATCTCATGACTGAAGTGCTTATTTGGGCCTAAAAACTGAGGATAAAATCTAGGTCCTGCTATAGTTGAAGTGAGTTTTGTCACTGACTTCAAAAGTGTTATAATTTCACCTTGGGAAATTTAAATTCCTTGCCTGGTGAATCGTATGTTTTCCATGAATACCCAATTCTGTCAGCTCTGAAATACTAAGTATAAGGGGATGCTGCAGGAAAAGTACAGGAGAAAAACAGAGTACTCAGATTTGACAGAAACAGATCTTCACAGAGGACTTGAATGAAAGGCCAAATCTGAGGAGTATACAAAAAAAAAAAAAAA